>NW_020175105.1:4198214-4244678 GCF_003031525.2 Neophocaena asiaeorientalis asiaeorientalis | reverse complement strand
ATATATATATATGTGTGTGTGTGTGTGTGTGTGTGTGTGTACACATACACACACACACACACACACATACACACCCTATTGGTTCTGCTTCCCTAGAGAATCTGACTAATACACTGCCACTAAAGGAAACTTGTCCAGGTCACAATGAATATTGGAAATGTGAGACAGGCTGATATTCAAAAAGAGGATGACAGTTAGATTAAAAAAAAAAAAAAAGGAGCTAAGTAAGCAGCAGAGGCAAGGCTTGGAAATCCATAGGCTTTCAGTTTCTGTGCAAACATTCTTGTTTTATTTTCCCCCAGCTCTTGGTAATCAAAATGACCATTCACAGAATGCATTTGTCAACACAGCTGTATTTGAGGGATATTTTTTTTTCTCACAGAAATGAATGGCTCCCTTTAAACAAGCCCCTTCTCAGTTCCCACCCTAGATCTTTGAAAAGCATATTGATTATATACAATGCAGTTGCAGCAGGCAGACTCTCCCACCCGCTCCATGGGGACTGTCTATCTACCACCTTCTGGCACTGCTCACCTTCTCACTCTTTGCTGTTCCTCAGTCTTTCTTTCCCCTGTTACAACACAAACCACATTGTGCCATGCTATTGTTTTTCTGTCTCTTCCACTGATTTTTGGACACTTAAGGGCCGAGTCCGTATTTCTTCACCTTTGTGTTCTCTATGCTTCTCGATTGCCAAAGAATTACTCCTGATAGATTTTACATGTGCAGGGATGTAGTGGAAAAATCATAAGAATGAACATGGGTTCAATAACAGAGATGCCATATATGCCCAATGATCCTAAACTCAATGAATAAATAAATAAACTATTGAATAAGATTATTACTTAAATGTAAAACTTAAGCAAAGGGAGTCAGCATAATATAGTGATTTTAATCCTGAGCTTTAGATTAAGATAAGTGGGAATTTAGCAAGTTGTTTAAACTCTCTCAACCTCAGTGTTGTTATATAAAAAATTAAGGCAATACCAGTACTTCCTGGTACAATATAGAGGAATATTGTATGTATCAGGGAAGATGAAACACATAAATCCCTAAGGCCAGGATCTAACCAGTATTTAAATATTAGCAATTATGATTTTATTTAATTTCCTGTGGCCTATAAATTGCTTTGACTGCTCCGTCTAAGATATAAGTATTCCTCACTACTCTGATCAAGGGTTAAAAGTAACAGAACTGATTGTCAAAAGTTGAGAGTGTTCTGCTGAATTCAGAATATTTTGAGTCCTGTGGTACATTTGCTTAGGCTTTGCAATAGTTTAAAAATCAGATCAAAATATGTATATATATATTTTTCAGCTGAGTATACTCTCTTCCCTATATGCAAATGTATTAAGTCTGAGGTGGGGATGTGACTAGAGGAGACCTTTGGGGTGACTATTAAAAAATGCAGATCACAATATACACTACAGATGAGCTAATAAATTTGGTTGGAAGTACTCCTTGGCATGAGCCCTCCTGGAGTCCACCATTAGTCCCATCAAAGAGCCTGTAGTCTCCAGTGCTGCATCACCTCAGGTCAAACAACCAACAGGGAGGGAACTCAGCCACACCCATCAGCAGTCAAGCAGATTAAAGTTTTACTGAGCTCTGCCCAACAGAGCAACAACCAGCTCTACCCACCACCACTACTTCCCATCAGGAAACTTGCACAAGCCTCTTAGATAGCCTCATCCACCAGAAGGCAGACAACAGAAGCAAGAAGAACTGCAATCCTGCAGCCTGTGGAAAGATAAACACATTCACAGAAAGATAGACAAAATGAAAATGGAGAGGGCTATGTACCAGATGAAGGAACAAGATAAAACCCCAGAAATTCAACTAAATGAGTGGAGATAGGCAACCTTCCAGAAAAAATAATTCAGAATAATGATAGTGAAGATGAACCAGGACTTTGGAAAAGAATGGAGGCAAAGATTGAGAAGATGCAAGAAGTGTTTAACAAAGACTTAGAAGAATTAAAGAACAAACAAACAGAGATGAACAATATAATAATGGAAATGAAAAATATACTAGAAGGAATCAATAGCAGAATAACTGAGGCAGAGGAAAGGATAAGTGACCTGGAAGACAGAAAGGTGGCATTCACTGCTGCAGAACAGAATAAAGAAAAAAGAATGAAAAGAAATGTAGACAGCCTAAGAGACATCTGGGACAATATTAAATGCACCAACATTCACATTATAGGGGTCCCAAAAGGAGAAGAGAGAGAGAAAGGACCCAAGGAGATTTTTGAAGAATCGAAAATTCCCTAACATTGGAAAGTAAATAGCCTCCCAAGTCCAGGAAGTGCAGAGAGTTCCAGGCAAGATAAACTCAAGGAGCAACATACCAAAACACACAGTAATCAAATTGACAAATATTAAAGACAAAGAAAAAAGCAACAAGGGAAAAATGACAAACAACATAAAAGGGGACTCCCATAAGTTTAACAACTGATTTCTCAGCACAAACTCAACAAGCCAGAAGGGAGTGACATGATATATTTAAAGTGATGAAAGGGAAAAAAAATTACAAACAAGATTACTCTACCTGGAAAGGAGTTACAGGGGGAAAAATGTAAAAAAACACAAACACATGGAAGCTAAACAATACATTACTAAATAACCAAGAGATCACTGAAGAAATCAAGGAAGAAATCAAAAAACACCTAGAGACAAATGACAATGAAAACATGACAATCCAAAACCTATGGGATGCAGAAAAAGCATTTCTAAGATGGAAGTTTATAGCAATGCAATCCTACCTCAGAAAACAAGAAAAATCTCAAATAAAGAATCTAACCTTGCACCTAAAGGAATTGGAGAAAGAAGAGCAAACAAAACCCAAAGGTAGTAGAAGGAAAGAAATCATAAAGATCAGAGCAGAAATAAATAGAATCTGAAAACAATAACAAAGATCAATAAAACTAAAAGCTTGTTCTTTAAAAAGATAAACAAAGTTGATCAACCTTTAGCCAGACCCATCAAGAAAAAGAGGGAGAGGACTCAAATCAATAAAATTAAAAATTAAAAAAGAGACATTACAATGGACACCGACGAAATACAAAGCATCCTAAGAGACTACTACAAGCAATACATTTTATTGTCTATGCCAATAAAATGGAAAATCTGGAAGAAATTCATAGAAAGGTATAACCTTCTAATTCTGAACCAGGAAGAAATAGAAAATATGAACAGACCAATCACAAATAATGAAATAGAAACTGTGATTAAAAATCTTCCAACAAACAAATCCAGGCCATATATGACAAACCCACAACAAACACCATTCTCAAAGGTGAAAAACTGAAAACATTTCCTCTAAGATCAGGAACAAGACAAGGATGTCCACTCTTGGCACTATAATTAAGAACAGTTTTGGAAGTCTTAGCCATGGCAACCAGAGAAGGAAAAGAGATACAAGGAATACAAATTAGAAAAGAAGAAGTAAAACTGTCACTGTTTGCAGATGATATGATACTATCCATATATAATCCAAAAGATATCACCAGAAAACTACTAGATCTAATCAATGAATTTGGTAAAGTTGCAGGATACAAAATTAATGCACAGCAATCTCTTGCATTCCTATACTCTAACAAAGAAAGATCAGAAAGAGAAATTAAGGAAACAATCCCATACACCATTGTAACAAAAAACATAAAATACCTAGGAATAAATCTACCTAAGGAGGTAAAAGGCTTGTACTCAGAAAACTATAAGACACTGATGAAAGAAATTCAGGATGACACAAACAGACGGAGAGATATACCATGTTCTTGGATTGGAAGAATCAATAATGTGAAAATGACCATATTACCCAAAACAACCTGCAGATTCAATGCAATCCCTATCAAATTACCAATGGCACTTTTCACAGAATTAGAACAAGTCTTCTACAATTTGTATGGAGACATAAAAGACCCTGAATAGCCAAAGCAATATTGAGAAAGAAAAACAGAGCTGGAGGAATGAGGCTCCCCAACTTCAGACTATACTACAAAGCTACAGTAATCAAGACACTATGGTACTGGCCCCAAAACAGAACTGTACATCAATGCAACAGGATAGAAAGTCCAGAGATAAACCCACGCACCTATGGTCAACTAATCTATGACAAATGAGGCAAGGATATACAGTGGAGAAAAGACAGTCTCTTCAGTAAGTGGTGTTGGGAAAACTGGACAGTTACATGTAAAAGAATGAAATTAGAACACCCCCTAACACCATACACAAAAATAAATTCAAAATGTATTAAAGACCTAAATGTAAGACTGGACACTATAACACTCTTAGAGGAAAACACAGGAAGAACATTCTTTGACATAAATTACAGCAAGATCTTTTTTGACCCACCTCCTAGAGAAATGGAAATAAAAACAAAAATAAACAAATGGGACCTAATGAAACTTAAAAGCTTTTGCAAAGCAAAGGAAACTATAAACAAGACAAAAAGACAACCCTCAGAATGGGAGAAAATATTTGGAAATGAATCAAGTGACAAAGGATTAATCTCCAAAATATATAAACAGCTCATGCAGCTCAATATTAAAAAAAACAAAGAACTCAATCAAAAAATGGACAGAAGACCTAAACAGATATTTCTCCAAGTAGACATACAGATGGCCAAGAAGCACATGAAAAGCTCCTCAACATCACTAACTATTTGAGAAAAGCAAATCAACAATACTGTGAGGCATCACCTCACGCTGGTTAGAATGAGCATCATCAGAAGATGTGCAAACAACAAATGCTAGAAAGGGTGTGGAACAAAGAAAACTCTCTTGCACTATTGGTGGGAATATAAAGTGATATAGCCACTATGGCAAACAGCATGGAGATTCCTTAAAAAAATAAAATAGAATTACCATATGGCCCAGCAATCTCACTAGTGAGCATATACACGGAGAAAACCATAATTCAAAAAGACACATGCATCTCAGTGTTTATTGCAGAACTATTTACAATAGCCAGGTCATGGAAGTAACCTAAATGCCTATTGAACATAGATAAGGAAAGGTTAAAGAAGATGTGGTACATGTATACAATGGACTATTACTCAGCCATAAAATGGAACGAAATTGGGTCATTTGTAGAGACGTGGATGGACCCAGAGACTGTCATACAGACCAAAGTAAGTCAGCAAGAGAAAAACAAATATCATATATTAACACATATATGTGGAATATAGAAAAATGGTACAGATGAACTGGCAGAAATAGAGACACAGATGTAGAGAACAAACATATGAACACTAAGGGGAAAAATGGGGTGGGGGGTAGTGGTGGTGGGATGAATTGGGAGATTGGGATTGACATATATTCACTAATATGTATTAGATAGTTTAATAGGAACCTGCTGTATAAAAAATAAAATAAATTCAAAAGAGATATTTATGAAATAAAAAAAAATTGCTGGGTGGGTTTACCACCCAGTAAAATAAATAAATAAATAAATAAAAGTAAAATAATATATTAAAAAGAAATAAATTATTTTAAACCTTGTCAATTGTGAAGACTCCTGTATGTTACAGAAACTGAGGACATTGAATAACATTACATGTATGAAGTCTTCCCCTTGGAATCTCTCCATCTTAACATCACTGGACATGTGATGATGAGTGATGGCCTCAGCAGAGCATGCAACTTCATCATCTATGCATCCTGGTTTCCATCTGGTTGATTATGACCATCTAATTAATTTCAGCCCTCCCATATGACATAATACTTGCCAGGAAGATGTTCTATGATGCAGAATTTTTAATGACTGTGCAGAAACCCTGATGTAGCTTATGAATCTTTTAATCATGTGTTAAAGATTTCTCAATATCATTTAGGATGCTTAAGCTGCTGTTTTTAGTTCAGAGAAACAAAGATGTGATAAATCAGAAACAGTTCCTCAGATGCACCTGGTTTACATTTTAAAGTTCATATCTAGGCTTCGGTTTTAGGCATTGAATGGGAGAATCTGACTCTTGGGACAGATAATGAGATTTTTATGAATCTTGGGATACACACTCTAATTTTTAGTTCCTCACTAGGTACTGAGAAACTTAGGAGCAACTTAATAACTGTATTCCACCATGGATTCACCTGAAGTGCCATTACTTCATGCTCTGTAAAGCCTGTTCTCAACTCAGGGAGCTCCATGTGGCATTTAAACATTTGAATGTAAACTTTACTTGCTTACCATGAAGCAAGTAAAGACTAAAATGGAAAGTAGGAAAACTCTTCTAAGGCAATGATTTCACCACTGGTAACATCGTTTTAAAACCTATATGAAATAAGTTCAATTTAACCAATTTAATCAATTCAATATAATCAATTCAATTTAATCCAATGCATGCCCTCCCTAAACGCTGGACATCTACACATGCCATGGTCTTCATGCCTACAGCACTCCACTGCACACTCAACACTCACTCCTAACATGCTAATCCCCATTCATCCAACAGATCTCAGTTTAGATTCTTCTACATGACCACAGAGAGGCTTACTTCACTCTCAAAAGTGTTAGCTGTCTCTGCACATCATCTGTTTTTCTCTGCATCCCACTCTGTTTTCAATACACTTCTTTTCATCTATGACTGGCCATGAAGCTCCCAGAGTACAACTCATGTCTCAGTCACTGCTGTGGCCTCAAGTTGAGTGGTGTGTCTCCAAAGAGAATGTTTCAATAAATATCTGTTAAGTGACTAAGTGAATGTCTGACAAACATTTGAGAGAACTTACAGTGTATTAAACATTCTGTTCAAGATGAAGATGAAATATCTATTGGGTTTTTTTTGAAAGTACTACCACTTCAATGGCAAGAGGGATCTTAATCTCAGTTGGCTTAGTGACTCGATTAAAATTCATTTACAAGAGGAGCTTCAAGATGGTAGAAGAGTAAGATGTGGAGATCACCTTCCTCTCCACAAATACATCAGAAATACATCTACATATGGAACAACTCCTACAGAACACCTCCTGAATGATGGCAGAAGACCTCAGACCTCCCCAAAGGTAAGAAACTCCCCACGTACCTGGGTAAGGCAAAGAAAAAGAAACAACAGAGACAAAAGAATAGGGATGGGACCTGCACCAGTGGGAGGGAGCTGTGAAAGAGGAATGGTTTCCACACACTAGGAAGCCCCTTCACGGGAGGAGACTGCGGATGGTGGAGGGGGAAAGCTTCGGAGCCACAGAGGAGAGCACAGCAACAGGGATGCAAAGGACAAAGCGAGGATATTCCTGCACAGAGGATCGGTGCCGACCAGAACTCACCAGCCCGAGAGGCTTGTCTACTTCCCGGCCGGGGTGGGCGGGCCTGGGAGCTGAGGCTCGGGCTTCAGTTGGATCCCAGGGAGAGGGCTGGGGTTGGCTGCATGAACACAGCCTGAAGGGGGCTAGTGCATCACAGCTAACCAGGAAGGATTCCAGGAAAAAGACGAAGAGGCAAGTGAGTTTTTCTTGCCTCTTTGTTTCCTGGTGCACGAGGAGAGGGGATTAAGAGCGCCACTTAAAGGAGCTCCAGAGGACAGGCATGAACTGCGACTATCAGTGCAGACCTAAGAGACGGGCATGAGACACTAAGGCTGCTGCTGCGGCCAACAAAAAGCCTGTGTGCAAGCACAGGTCACTCTGCACACTTCCCCTCCCGGGAGCCTGTGTAGCCCAGCACTGATGGGGTGCCGTGATCCAGGGACAACTTCTCCGGGAGAACACAGGGTGCACCTCAGGCTTTTCCAACGTCATGCTGGTCTCTGCTGCCACAGGCTTGCTCCGCATTCTGTACTCCTTCTTCCCCCCAGCCTGAGTGAGCCTGAGCCCCTGATTCAGCTGCTCCTTTAACTCCGTCCTGTCTGAGTGAAGAACAGACGACCTCAGGCGACCTACACACAGAGGCAGGGCCAAATCCAAAGCTGAACACCAGGATCTGTGCGAACAAAGAAGAGAAAGGGAATTTTCTCTCAGCAGCCTCAGGAGCAGTGGATTAAATCTCCACAATCAACTTGATGTACCCTGCCTCTGTGGAATACCTGAATAGACAACGAATCATCCCAAATTGAGGAGGTGGACTTTGGGAGCAATGATATATTGTTTTTGTCCTTTCTTCTCTTTTTGTGAGTGTGTACGTGTATGCTTCTTTGTGTGATTTTGTCTGTATAGCTTTGCTTGTACCATTTGTCCTAGGGTTCTGCTGTCTGATTTTTTTTGTTTGTTTGTTTTTTTTAAGTATAGATTTTAGTGCTTCTTACCATTGCTGGATTTGTTTTTTGGTTTGGTTTCTCTCTTCTTTCTTTCTTTTTGTTTTGTTACTTTTAAAATTTTTGTTTTAATAATTATTTTTTATTTTAATAACTTTATTTTATCTTCTTTCTTTCTATTGTTTTATTTTTTTCTCTCTCTCTTTTATTCTGAGCCAGAATAACAGGCTCTTGGTGCTCCAGCCAGGCGTCAGGGCTGTACCTCAGAGGTGGGAGACCCAATTTCAGGACATTGGTCCCCAAGAGACCTCCCAGCTCCACATAATATCAAGTGGCAACAATCTCCCAGAGATCTCCATCTCAATGCCAGGACCCAGCTGCACTCAACAACCAGCAAGCTACAGTGCTGGACACCCTATGCCAAACAACTAGCAAGACAGGAACACAACACTACCCATTAGCAGAGAGGCTGTCTAAAATCAAAAAAGGCCACAAACACCCCAAAACACACCACCAGATGTGGACCTGCCCACCAGAAAGACAAGATACAGCCTCATCCACCAGAACACAGGCACTAGTCTCCTTTACCAAGCCTACACAACCCACTGAACCAAACTCAGCCAGTGGGGGCACACACCAAAAACGAGAACTATGAAACTGCAGCCTGTGAAAAGGAGACCCCAAACACAATAAGTTAAACAAAATGAGAAGACAGAGAAACACACAGCAGATGAAGGAGCAACGTAAAAACCCACCAGACCTAATAAATGGAGAGAAAATAGGCAGTCTACTTGAAAAAAAAAATTCAGAATCATGATAGTAAAGATGATACAAAATTTTAGAAATAGAATGGAGAAAATACAAGAAACATATAACAAGGACCTAGAAGAACTGAAGAGCAAACAAATAGTGATGAACAACACAATAAATGAAATTAAAAATTCCCTAGAAGGGATCAATAGCAGAATAACTGGGGCAGAAGAACAGATAAGTGACCTGGAAGATAAACTACTGGATATAACTACTGCAGAGCAGAATAAAGAAAAAAGAATGAAAAGAATTGAGGACAGTCTCAGAGACCTCTGGGACAACATGACACACACCAACATTTGAATTATAGGGGTCCCAGAAGAAGAAGAGAAAAAGAAAGGGACTGAGAAAATATTTGACAAGATAATAGTTGAAAACTTCCCTAATATGGGAAAGGAAATAGTTAATCAAGTTCAGGAAGGACAGAGGGTCCAATACAGGATAAGTCCAAGGAGAAACACACCAAGACACATATTAATAAAACTATCAAAAATTAAATACAAAGAAAAACTATTAAAAGCAGCAAGTGACAAATAACACACAATGGAATCCCTATACGTTTAACAGCTGATCTTTCAGCAGAAGCTCTGCAAGCCAGAAGGGAATGGCAGGGCATGTTTAAAGTGATGAAGGAGAAAAACCTACAACCAAGATTACTCTACACAGCAAGGATCTCATTCAGATTCGATGGATAAATTAAAACCTTTACAGACAAGCAAAAGCTAAATAAATTCAGCACCACCAAACCACCTTTTCAACAAATGCTAATGGAACTTCTCTAGGCAGGAAACACAAGAGAAGGAAAAGATCTACAATAAGTAACTCAGAACAATTCAGAAAATGGTCATAGGAACGTACATACTGATAATTACCTTAAATGTAAATGGATTAAATGGTCCAACCAAAATATATAGAGTGGCTGAATGGATACAAAAACAAGACCCATATATATGTTGTCTACAAGAGAACTACTTCAGACCTAGAGACACATACAGACTTAAAATAAGGGGATGGAAAATGATATTCCATGAAAATGGAAATCAAAAGAAAGCTGGAGTAGCAATTCTCATATCAGACAAAACAGACTTTAAAAGAAAGACTATTTGAAGACACAAAGAAAGACACTACATAAAGATCAAGGGATCAATCCAAGAAGAAGATATAAAAATTGTAAATATTTATGCACCCAACATACAATCACCTCAATATATAAGGCAAATACTAACAGCCATAAAAGCGGAAATCAACAGTAATACAGTCATACTAGGGAACTTTAACACCCCACTTTCACCAATGGAAAGATCATCCAAAATGAAAATAAATAAGGAAACACAAGCTTTAAATGATACATTAAACTCATAGTAGGGGACTTTAACACCCCACTTTCACCCATGGACAGATCATCCAAAATGAAAATAAATAAGGAAACACAAGCTTTAAATGATACATTAAACAAGATGGACTTAGCTGATATTTATAGGTCATTCCATCCAAAAACAACAGAATACACTTTCTTCTGATGTGCTCATGGAACATTCTCCAGGATAGCTCATATCTTGTGTCACAAATCAAGCCTTGGTAAATGTAAGAAAATTGAAATTGTATCAAATATCTTTTCTGAGCACAATGCTATGAGACTAGCTATCAATTACCAGAAAAAAATCTGTACAAAATACAAACACATGGAGGCTAAACAATACACTACTTAATAAACAAGAGATCACTGAAGAAATCAAAGAGGAAATCAAAAAATACCTAGAAACAAATGACAATGAAAACACGATGACCCAAAACCTATGGGATGCAGCAAAAGCAGTTCTAAGAGGGGAGTTTATGGCAATACAATCCTACCTTAAGAAACAAGAAACATCACAAATAAACAACCTAAACTTACACCTAAAGCAACTAGAGAAAGAAGAACAAAAGAACCCCAAAGTTAGCAGAAGGAAAGAAATCATAAAGATCAGATCAGAAATAAATGAAAAAGAAATGAAGGAAATGATAGCAAAGATCAATAAAACTAAAAGCTGGTTCTTTGAGAAGATAAACAAAATTGATAAACCATTAGCCAGACACATCAAGAAAAAAAGGGAGAACACTCAAATCAATAGAATTAGAAATGAAAAAGGAGAAGTAACAACTGACACTGCAGATATACAAAGGATCATGAGAGATTACTACAAGCAGCTTTATGTCAATAAAATGGACAACGTGGAAGAAATGGACAACTTCTTAGAAAAGCACAACGTTATGAGACTGAGCCAGGAAGAAATAGAAAATATGAACAGACCAATCACAAGCACTGAAATTGAAACTGTGATTACAAACCTTCCAACAAACAAAAGCCCAGGACCAGATGGCTTCACAGGTGAGTTCTATCAAACATTTAGAGAAGAGCTAACACCTATCCTTCTCAAACTCTTCCAAAATATAGGAGAGCGAGGGACACTCCCAAACTCATTCTACGAGGCCACCATCACCCTGATACCAAAATCAGACAAAGATGTCACAAAGAAAGAAAACTACAGGCCAATATCACTGATGAACATAGATTCAAAAATCCTCAACAAAATACTAGCAAACACAAGCCAACAGCACATTAAAAGGATCATACACCATGACCAAGTGGGCTTTGTCCCTGGAATGCAAGGATTTTTCATTATATGGAAATCGACCAATATGATACACCATATTAATAAACTGAAGGAGAGGGCTTCCCTGGTGGCGCAGTGGTTGAGAGTCCGCCTGCCGATGCAGGGGACACAGGTTCGTGCCCCGGTCCGGGAAGATCCCACATGCCGCAGAGCGGCTGGACCCATGAGCCATGGCCGCTGAGCCTGTGCGTCCAGAGCCTGTGCTCCGCAACGGGAGAGGCCACAACAGTGAGAGGCCTGCATACCGAAAAAAAAAAAAAATAAATAAATAAAATAAACTGAAGGAGAAAAAAACATATGATCATCTCAATAGATGCAGAAAAAGCTTTTGACAAAATTCAACACCATTTACGATAAAAATCCTGCAGAAAGTATGTATAGAGGGAACTTTCCTCAACATAATAAAGGCCATATATGACAAAATATTACAGAAAAAGAAAAGTAGTGCTCAATACATCTTATAAACACTGAATCTTTAGGAAGATATTAGAAAACTAAATTCAGAAACATATAAAAAGAATATACACAATGACTAAGTGGGATTTTTTTTTAGGAATACAAAGTCACTGTGACATCTGAAAATTAATTGACATATCATATTAATGAAGAAGAGAAAAAAATATGATCACTCAGACATAAAAATCAGTTGACATAACTCAACACCTCATGTATGTAAATTATATAAAATGTCCATGATAAGCAAACTTATATATAAAATTAACTTCAATGTAATTCAATTTGCAGTAATAAACTGGAGTTTTGTACATTTAAAGGAAGTGATCACATTATTTGAAGCATTAAATTAATTAGTTTTATTTGAATGTTTATTATATTTCTAAAATTATTCCTTTTCTATAAACCTGCAGGATGAAAGCAAAAAAATATTCATTTTTTAATTCATTTAAAGGGTGAAATTAAATTGTCAGGACTAAAATAAACCACCTAAAATTAAAAAATACTCTAGTATTTCTATCTTCTAACACAATTCAATATATTATTTTAATTTTTGCTTCTATTAAAACAAATTTGCTGAACACATTTATTTGTTGCCATCTAAGTGAACACCATGGCACAGAGATAACACAGATGATAGATGATAGATAGATAGATAGATAGATAGATAGATAGATAGATAGATAGATAGATAAGTTTCCTGCATATTGGGGATATTGATCATGCTTTCTGTCTGTGATTTAATTCTTCAACTAATAAAAACAAACAAAAAATTCAGTATGCTTATTTATGTAATGCTTAACTGTAACTTGGGGTATTTCAAATTTCATTTATACCTCTTAGTATAGTTTTGAAAATAAAACTAAAGGAAATTTGTATTGGAGAAAGAATTATGTTGCCAGTTTAAAATGTTGGGAATATTAAGATGATCTATAAAGTTACTTTTATTAATTCTATTCCTATTTAAGTAGATGGGAAAAACTTATTTCCTAATCTCAAAAAAATGTTTTTTGGTCTTTTGAAAATCTTATACACAGCACAATGTTTTGAAATTATCCACTTTTCACATGGTTTTGAAATTATTGCTTGCTTATATATCTTCTCTCCTAAATGTATAGTAGGAACTGTGCTTTTTCACCATTATATCGCAATTACTTGGGCAGATATGTGGCTTTCAATAATGTCTGCTTAAAGAATAAATAGTGACTACATTCAATACATTTTTGGCATAATTTAAGCTAAATATTGAGTACATCCTAGAGTTTCTGAAATAATCTTGGTTTTCATAATGGGCAACTTGATTTTTCCAGGTGAATTTTATTTATCTTTAATAATTTTACTGGTCCTTGATTAGCTGTATATTTCATTTTCTCAATTACATAAAAATTATGAACTCTACTTTTAGATCAAATCATTAACACCTTAGAGAAAAAATATTTTATTATATTTTTGACAACGTTTAGTTGCTTTTTCTTTATTTTCAAGAATAGCTGTCATTTCCATAAAACATATATCAGATATAAAGTTCTGCTAAAATTTTTACTCACTCTATAAATCCTTACCAAAATTTGATTTGATTTTATGAGAAAATACTTTAAATTTTATATTCTTAAGATCTTTGATTATTCATGATCTTCAGATATCCTCTTTCTCTTCTAATAAATACTATGCATGTTTGGCATAATTATTCACATATTATAGATGGATAAGCTGAATTTCCCAGAAGTGGTGATTGTTGAAATCAAGAAAATGCTAAGTGTCAGAGCTACAACTGAAACCCAAATGTGGACGACAAGGTACCAGCTCTGTGCTCCTCATGGTTACCTTATACTACATACTTAAAGATGGTTAAACACAAAATTACTTTTATCCACTTATCAGATGATTTCTGACAATGTTTATAATCTATAGAGGTTGAAATATATTTTAGATTGTATTATCTATCACATATTTAAAATCTTCTTTTCCTTTGTTGATTTAGATATTTTTCTGCCTTGGAAATTTCAACTGTATGAATAGAGCACAAAATGAGTGGCTAAATAGAAGCCTTTTGATTAATTTGATTGATGTAGACAGGTAATTAATATCCAACTAATTCTTATATCTTTCTTCAGCTTACTTGAGAGGGATGGATTTCTCAATAAACCCGACATCTTTTAGCATCAGTGATCAATATATATGAATTAAAAAGCAGTGGTTGTGGAATGTCAAACATATTCTTTCCTTCTCCAGGTTGCAAGTTAAAGAAAGGAGAACTGTCACAAAAGATTGGAATTTGTATGACATACTGATAGTTTAAGTGTACATGTAAAGAGAGTACTAAACAGAAACTTTCTGGAAATCTAATTTTCTTTATAATCTCTCTGAAGAGGCATTAAACTATAGTGTAAAATAACAGAATTTGGTTTAATTTAAGCCTTCTAAATGTATGTTTTCTACTAAGTATAATCCAGAAGTCAGATTACCTTATACTGAAATTTGTGATTAAATGAAATTGGCTTGGTTTTTCCATCCCTTACTCTGTGTGAAGTTCATCATCTTTCCAAGATTTCTGCTGTAATTAGACTTTGCATTGCTGTGGTCTCTCCTGGATCAGAGATTTTGCTGACACTGAACTTACTCATATTTCCAAACAAGATTGTGCTAAATTCAAAATGATGTTTCTTATTTTATATAGTGAGACATCAATCAATCTCATTATTAGCAGGGATTTGCAACTCTATGGATAGAAATTACTGGACATACTTTTTCCTTCTAATTTCCTAATTTAACTTTTTATTGCATCTTTGATGTGTAATTTTTCATGACTGCAATTATAACACTATTCTATCCTCTTGAGTGTGTACTCTTCATTTAAATACATTTTGAATGCTCAATATAAGAAAGAGAATCTAAACTTCTTTGCTTAAAGAAGTTGGGATGGCAGAGAATCAAGGTCTCTTTCAATTTCTTATAGTTTCTTTTACCTACTACTGCAGTCTACCTTTGGAACCCACAGGAAACTTCACATCCATGAAACCCCAAGAGTTCTACACAGTGCTTTGGCATTTGCCTTCATAAAATAGTAATAACTCATGTTAAAGCTATATTTTGTTTTGTTTTTATAAACCATTGAATTACATACAGTCTACTGCTATAAGAATACCCAAACCACAATGGTTTAATAAAATAAACATTCATTTCTTACTCGTTAAATAGCCATCTAGGGATCCCACAAATGCTATTGCTTAGATATCATGAAAGTCTCTGTAGGAGACTGGGAAAAGTCTTTGATTAGTCCCTGATGTTACCTTTCACAGTTCCCTTGGGAAGCCCTTGCTCATCTGCTGACCACCCTGAGCTTTTCTCAACTGGTCATTGATATACATGTTTTCTGCAGAGCTCTACAGCTTCACAACTGTTTTCCTGCTACAGCTACTAGCTAGAAGGCTGTTTCAAACTTGAAAAAGAAAAGACTTTTTAGTCGAGGCTCTTGTCACATTTAACTCCATATTTACTACTGATGTTGGTAAACATAACCATGTTCTTTGAAGACATAATTACAGTCCATGATTTTACCCTTTCTTTCTTTACCTCAATGTGTGGCATTGTCTGTTTCTGTTTCTCCCTCCTTCTCAGTTTAATGGAGGTTACCAAAATCAGGTAGCCTTTTCAACTCTTCAAAGCCATGAATTCTGAACTCTGTTCCCTTTCATTCTAGCCTGGAAAACAGACATTTCTTTCCTCTGCCCAAGTCCTTCCTCTATTATCTTGCCATATGCAAATCCAGAAGTTTTGCTCAGCGTATGAATCTCTACTCATCCTGTCTGGTCTGTCTTCTGGTGCCTGCTGCCCTCCTGATAAAGCAACATCACATATTTTAGGTGTTTTTGAAAATAATACTGCTTAGTGTGACTGTCAGGAAACCACAATATTGACTTCATAAATCAGGAGTACAAGTCCAGGCATCTATGTAATAAAACCAACTGTTTTCTTAATATAGGAATTTATGGATAGTAAGAAAAATAAGATCTGTTTAAAATCACCAAATTTACATAATAAAATAAGTATAATGATAATGATATTTATAATTTTGTAGCCAAACTATGTGCCAAATACTATGGTAAATGCTTGAAACATTGTTTTTCATTCTATGCCAGCAAATTTATGATACATGTTCAATTAGCCTTATTCTACAGATAAAGAAATTAAACCTCAGTTTAATAAAGACTTGTTCAGGAGTACACCCTGCTAAATGTTCTTGTTCATAATCTTTCCAGTGAACAATATTGCTTTGCTTCAATTATCATAACAAGCTACTGTAAATTTGATCTGAATTTCTGGTAGATGGAATACTAAGATGATATCTATGGCCCTTGTATTAATCTTTTTTTTTTTAATTTTCTGTATATTATTATAGATTGATGTCTTGGGAACCTTGCTGACTGAGGAGAGGATGCCCCTCCTAGGGTTAGTTAATTCTTAGAGATAATAAACAACTTGCCTGAGGACATGCTTTAACATCTAATCAAACAATCCAAAGCCCTAGCTTCAACCACCTCCACTGTCTAACTCACACTCCAAGCCATTATTTCCCATACTTTTAATCACCTCAAGGCCAGGTACTAAAGACACAGAAACCATCTCTATATTCCAGAGCCCATCAGAATTATTCAAACTATCTAATCCTAAACCTACTCACCTGCTTAGCCAGCCTCACCTCTTCTTTCCCACAGAAAACACAATAAAGACCCTGGGCTGTTTTTCCACTCACCCCATCTGCCTCCTGGCCGACGGTGGTGCTTCCCATGTGGCCCTGTGTGGCATGGTATGCTTCTCTTCTCTTGGAAACTGTAAGTAATAGGTTCTTCTTTCAATGGTATTGACCTCAGTCACCACAGTAAATTAAAATCCCATGGGAAAAATTGAGACAACCTTGTACTGTCTCCTTTGTACTGTCCTCTTCCCTTTGAGTGTGAGTGGAAATCTGTGAATACGATGAGACATCACTCCCTTGATTATATCATGTAATATGGCAGAAAGGAGATTATACTGGGTAGACGTAACCTAATCAGGTGATCACTTTAGAATCAGTGTTTTCTCCATGATTACAAAAAATAATTCAGAGACATACCCTGGCTAACTTAGAAGATAGCAAACACCCATGTAGTGAATTGTCTATGGGGTCAAGTGGCATGTAGGCAGCCCCTAGGAGCTGAGATAGTCCGTGACCAATAGCTAGCAGGAAACCAGAAATCTCAGTCTTAACGCCTGCAAGAAAATACATTCTCTCAAAAACCAGTGAGCTTAGGCAAAGGATCTTGAGTCCCAGTAGGAACTGCAGCCCCAACTGATACTTTGATTTCAACCCAGTGAGACTCTTAAGAATGCAGCAGCACTGTGCCTAGATTGCTGACCTACAGAAACTAAAATAATATTTTTTAGCTGCCAAGTTTGTGGCAATTTGCTGCACAGAAATAGAAAACTATTTTAGAAATTCTACTCTATTGAGTGATTTATTTTTTCTTTTGGCTCCCTCACACTCCAATATAAAATTATATTACACAATGATTCCAATATAATTGTTATTATTATATGCTTCAAATCCTGCCAGTACAGGCAGAAATTTACTATTGCTATTTTAAAATTTTGCCTTTTTTTCATTATTTGAGAGGCGGGCATATGGATCTATTTCTTTATAATTTTCTGTATAATATATTACCTGTTTTAATTTTCTTTTGCACTTTCTATTTTTGTCTTATTCTATCACTCTCCCCTTTTCAAGACTATTTATAATACTTAATCCCTTTGTAACTATTCAAAAATTAACACAAATCCTTGAGAAAATATTTAAACTTTATTTCCAAAATCATGAAGTTGCTTCAGCTTCCAATAGGAAATTATTGTCAGTGATCTCAATGTTACATAGTTTAAAGCATTTGAACATTTTCACATATTTTGTTTGAACAAACTTTACAATTACCAGATTAAAAAATGAAAATTAAAGCATCCCCAAATAAATAAAAGCATCATAGTAAAAGTTTTAAAATAATCTAGCTATTAAAACAAAAACTATAGCATAAAATATGATAAGGGAATTAAACAAAGCACAGTTATTATATCAACACAATTTAAAAGGTTAATCTCAAGTATTTAAAAGGGCAACTTTGTAGTACTCTGGAACAAGTAATGGTTAGCTTCATTCTGATGTCAGGAAATATATTAAATGGAATAAAGAAGAGTAATCTGTAATTACCAAAGTAACACAAATTTAACAGGGAGAAATAAATACTGTAAATATTCATCAAACTTCAAACTATAGTTAAGTTAAAAATAATTATGACAATATTTTAGCAGTTGGAAAATGTTATTTATCTCTCCCAGTCTATTTGATAATAGACTATTATTTTTCTATTTAATGATAAGGAGAAAACTAATAAGGATAAATTAGATCTTAGAAATAATATGATATATAAGAACACATGAACAAACTCTGTATTCTGAAATCTTGATGCCAAAAGCTCAGCTTCTGTACACTGGTACTGAATCAAATCTTGGAGACAGAGTTTTGGGTGAAGTAGAAAAAAAGAGTTTTATTTCTTTGCCAGACAAAGGGGGACCCAGTGAGTTCTTGCCCTCAGAAACTATGTGTCCCAACCCAAGTGAGTTTGGTGATGAGTTTTATAGTAAGGATTCAGGGGTGGGGTGGCTGATAAGATTATGGTGTGTATAAGACCTCCACTCCTTTAATCTGGTCTCAGGTAATCTTCTTGATGAGCTTCTGTGGTTCCTTTATTTTTTAATTTTTTTTATTTTAATTTTTTTTATTACAGTGTATGTTTATAATAGAAAAGTTAGAAAATATAACCAAAAGCACCTGTAATCTTTTTCTACTTCCCTCAGTCTGTGGTTCCTTTAGTCTGGCCTCAGGTGGTCTTTCTCTGGAATGAAGAATGCTGACACCTTCCATTTGTTGGGTTTTAGTTCTGTAAAGAGCTTAAAGACATTGTTATGTGTAACCCTTGAGGGGGAACCAAGACCTGCCCCAAGGATGCACTATTGCTTTTTGGCTGTCCCTCCTTTGTCTCTGCATCCCCTCCCTTCCTGAATTAACAACTGTTCAAATGTGCCCTTTGGAACTCAGGGAAAGTCATAGAGGCTGGAGTCAAGAAATGGGAGACAGAACGACTTCCATGCCCAGAATCCCCACAGGATCCTGCTTGGTTTCAATCCTAGATTACACAACAAAACAGTCACAAAAATTGACATTGAGGATAACATAAATATATGGACAGTAAGTAAAATGCTTCAGGAAATTTCCCATGTTTACTATAAAATTAACTAAATTTAATAACAAAACTAGGAACAAAAATATCTCTACCACATAAATTACATATACCATAAAAACTTTTCTCAATAGTCTGTAGGGTCAAAGAAGAAATCAAAACAAATTATGAAATTTGTATAAAATATTAATAATAGTAATAATAATAATAATCCCACATGAAAGACCCTATAGAAAGCAGGTAAAGCTTTCCCCATAGGAAAATGTATTGCCTTATTTCATATATTGATAAAAATGAATAAAAATGAACTAATTTAATTCAAAATAGTAATGGGGAATGAGAAAAGAGCTATAGAATAAAAGTAAAAGAATTGAAGGAGAAATTATTGCAAATAGTAAATGGATTTCTTATGTGTACAAGTGAAACCAAGAAGGGCCCTGTGGGCCTCCTGGGCATGGAAGCCTTTTTGTCTCCCATTTCTTATAGGCAAGACTCCAGCCTCCATGACATTCTCTAAGTTCCAAAGAGCAAATTCAGAGGGTTGCTAATCAAGGGAGGAGCAGCCAAGAAACCACCTGGAGGCAAGATTAAAGGGACCAGAGAAGCTTATCAAGATTAGGAGACCTACCATCTAAGACCCTGCACACATCCTAATCTTGTCAGCAACCCCACCCTTGAGTTATTGCTATAAAACTCCTCATCAAATCCTTCCAGGTTGGGACCCATAGTTTTTGAGGGCAGGAACCTGCTGTGTCCTCCTTTGCCTGGCAAAGAAATAAAGCTATCATTTTCTACTTCACCCAAAACTCTGTCTCCATGATGCGATTTGGCACCTGTGCAGAGAGGGTGAGCTTTCAGCATCACCAGTACATTTGAAAGTGTGGATCAAATGATAATGTTATGGTAAGATATAAATCTTCTAATGGATCTAAGTGAAATAGAAAAATTACCCAGAAGGCAAATGTCTAATATATCTCTCCCAAACCACAGTTTATATCCTGAAATTTTTCCAGAAAAAAATTTTTTCAAATCTTCATAAAACTGCTTATGACACTGTTATTACAGTGTTCCACAACATATCAACAAACATAAAATTTCCAAATTATTTTGGAATAATTTGGCTCACGGGCCCAGCCGCTCCACGGCATGTGGGATCCTCCCGGACCGGGGCACGAACCTGCAATTCAACCCAGTATACTTATGCACATCCAACAGCAGGTCCAGGACAGAATTGTTAATCTCTATCCTCTTCTTGACTCTGAGGTTTTTCTCCTACATTCTTGCATTCTTATTCATTCCTGCCCTATTTCTTTCTTCTTTCCTTCTATTAACCCCAGAAGACCTGTGTGACCACCAAGGTCTTCTTTTTGCTTTTACTCCCCTCCCTCTGATCCTTACAAGTGCTGACCCTTTATTCCCAACTTATACCTAGACCAACTCCCACTCATTGTCAACACTGCTGGGGACATCTTCTGTGCAGTTTCTTTGCAACAACTTTTTGGACTAAGACCTTGTTGGGAGACTACCTTGGAAAGGATAGCATCTAAAATCATAAGTGAAAATCTTGACCAAATTATGTGGTGGATTTTCACTTAAGAGTGGAATCTTGTCTAGCACAGGATTTAGAGACATCATCTCAGGTTTGGGTCTGAAATGGATCAGGTTGCATCAATCCCAACCAATACCCTCTGGACCATATCCTCCAGGATTGGAAAAAAATCAGACACAGGAATTAAGAGAAAAAACTTATTAGGTTATGTAATCAGGTTTGACCACAATATGAGTTAGGAAGCCAAGAAAAGTGGCCACTAAATGGGTCCCTGAGTTATGATATTATATTGCAGTTGAATTTACATTGTAGAAGGAAATTTAAAAGGAGTGAGCTTCCATACATTCAAATGTTCACTGCCTTGTATTTAGGCAATGAGACCCAAAAAGAATTTAAGACATGTGTAGCTTGGAGAGATAACTCTAGTAAGGACACAGAAGTTATTTTAACTGATCTACCCTACAGGCTATCCGAAGGTAAAACCCTCTGCAAGAAGGAGCCACTGCTCCAGCCAGAGCTACTCCCCAACCACAGGGAGGAGCTATTGTCTGGGAGGAAGCTGCTGTACCAGCAGCAGCTGTGGTTCTAATAAGGGCCACCCTGCAGGTGGGAGCCCAGCCTCCAACCAAGGCTATTGCCCCAAGGGAAGACACAGCTAGGGATGAAAAGAGGCCCCACCCATATTCAGGAACCGCTTCTTTGTCTATTAGAACAGGGGTCCCCAACCCCTGTGCCACGGACTGGTACTGGCCAGTTAGGAACTGGGTCGCATAGCAGAAGGTAAGTGATGGGTGAGCAAGCACAGCTTCATCTGTATTTACAGCCGCTCCCCATCACTCGCATTACCTCCTGAGCTCTGCCTCCTGTCAGCATTATGGTGAACTGTGTAATTATTTCATTACATATTACAATGTAATAATAATAGAAATAAAGTACACAGTAAATGTAATGCACTTGACTCATCCCCAAACCAACCCCCACCCCCACCCCCCACCCCCAGTCCATGGAAGAATTGTCTTCCACGAAACCAGTCCCTGGTGCCAAAACTGTTGGGGACTGCTGTATTAGAAGACAGTAATTAAACAATTCTCTATTTTGGTTTGGTGAAGGTGATAATATACTTCCTTTCTGGGAAATAAAGAGTCAACCATTTTACAGAAAAAAGTGTTGGAACTCATGTGGGCTTTACAGTCTTCAAACAGACATTACTCTGCCATTTTCTAACCTGTTAACTTGGAAAGACTCTCATCTGTGTAAAATTAGGGGTAATTTATAATTAATACTCAGGTTGGAGGAATATTGACTAAGAAACTGAGTGTCAAAATGCCTAGCTCCTTAATGACATAGTGTTATTCATTAAATGGATTTTTCCTTCTTTTTTGTTTCTTCATAGTTTGGTCTTCAAATTTATGGCCTATATACAAAAACAACAACAACAACTTTTCATCAAGGATGATGGAATATCATTAGAAATTGATTTAGAGCTGAGTTCACTTGAAGGTTAGGCCAGTATCACTTTCCCCATGGGAGGAGACACAGGACTCAAAACCACTCTGTTATACACACCAGGAATAGATTACAAAGTTCACGTTAAAATAAAGCCTCTGTTTTCTTAATTTATAGCCTAATAAACATCCACGAGTAAAATTAAAAAAAAAATCAAGCAACTGCATATTTCACATTAAAGTTCCATTTTTAAGATGACTTAAGTGAATTAACAAATATATTAGTCATTGTTTTCAAGGGAGGATTCCCAGGTATGATTCAACAGAACATTCCTGTTGATGCTGTGATGAAGCATTTCCTCACCTTCCAGCCAGGCAAGACTGCAGGGATGACTCTAATCTCTGTTCTGATGCTGAGAGCAGCACCTGCAGTAGAGAGTACCAAAGGCCTGTGGCAGCAAAGATGCCTGATTGGATGTGAAAGAAATTGTATTTCCCAGTCCAGTGGCTTGAGGGTGCCTGTCAAGTGCTGCTTCCTGCTTACTTCAGTGAGAAAAGAGACTTGAGTCTAAAAGAATGCAAACCTTCCCTGCAGCAAATTAGCCAGCAGATAACTCTTTGCATTTGAATAATTGCTCCGCATGTCCTGAGCTAACTGCCCACACCCTTCTCCCCCTCTTCTCTTCTCATACACATATTTTTTTTCCTATCTCCTAAACTCTGGCCAGGTAGGAGTTTATTAAAATAAAAAAGAAAGTTATTATCATTGTCTGATCACTTTAACATATACATGTTACAGACATATACCCAAAATCTTCATTCATTTTTCTGTTACATTGTGCACCACTCCACTGTGAGCTCACTGGATGAACTGGGATTCTCTCCACACTGGTTTTGAGACAGGAAGGAAGGAGTCAGGGCACAACTGGTTTAAAAAAATGAGGGGAACACAGCCATTGAGAAAGACAAGATGTGACAAAATCCAGCTGGAACCAGCTAAAACCAATATGGCATCTAGGATGGCCTGGTCATTAGCTCATTATACCTTCATTTAATACTGGAAATCACTCCCATTGTGCCATGACAGGCACCATACCAATTCCAGGACTGACCATAAAAGGTCAAAAGTGGGTGGTTGCCCAATTCCTGGAAATCCCCACCCTTTCCACAAACTAGGAAGAATATTCCTTCCACTCATTCACATACTAAAAACTAATATGTTAAAAACTAACAACCACATACCCCTGGGGCTGCTCTCACTTTCTAAGATGGTCCTCACTGCCTATGGAATGTGTATCTCTCTAAATAAACTCGCTTTCACTTTACTATGGCTTGCTCTTGAGTTCTTTCCTGTGTGAAGCCAAGGACCCTCACTTGGCAGTCTGTCCCAGGGTCTCACATGCATCTCAGGACATGATATTTCTCCTCTGCAAGAGTTCCTCTCCATCTTTACCCCAAAAGTCTCCTAACTCAGGTATCATAATCTTTTTACTCCTTCACATTACTTTTATTTTAACTTAACACTCGGTGAAATAATTATTTTATTGATTGATTGATTGATTTACTAAGAGACTTTATTTTGTAGAACACTTTTACATTTGCACAAAAAAATGAAGATAATGCAGAATTCTCATATAGCCCTTGCACACAATTTTCACTATTATTAACAAGTTGTATAAATATGGTTCCTTTGCTATGGTTAATGAACCAATATTGATACACAAAGTCCACGGTTTATTTAGCTTTCTTAAGTTTGTACCTAATGTCATTTTCCTGTCCTAGGAACTAATAATCCAGGATACCTTATGACATTTATTTGTCATGCCTATTTAGGGTCCTCTTAGATGTGACATTTTCTCAGACTTTCCATGTTTTTGAAGACCTCGAAAATTTTGAGGAGTACGAGTCAGGTGTATTTTAGGAAACCTCTCAATTGTAATTTTTCTGGTGCTTTTCTTATGATTACACTGGGGTTATAGGTTTTAGTTAGAAAGATCACAGAGGTAAAGTGCCCTTTTCATCACATCATATCAAGGGCCATACTATCAACATGATTTGTGACCATTGATGTTGACCTGACTCACCCAGCTGAGGGAGTGTTTGTAAGGTTTCTTCCCTGTAAATTTACACTTTTTCTACCTTTTTCCATTCTACACTGTTTGGAAGGAAGTCCTATTCAAAGCTGACATTTAAGGAATAAAATATGGTGCACTGTGCCTTTTAGAGTGGAGTATCTACATAATTCATTTAGAATTTTTCTGCACAGGAGATTCATCTTCTCTCTTATTTATTAATTTATAAAACCATTTATCATAACTTGTATGAGCCCATAGATATTTATTGTAAATTTTAGATTTAAATCCAATAATACCTCATTTATTTTGTTGCTCAACTTGTTTGGACCTTCAGTTTGCTTTTGTGTCCCTTGCATACGTTCACATCAACACAGGTTTATCCGATGGTTTGTTTGAGCACTCCCTTACTTTCTGGTGCTATGAGATGCTCAAGTCTCATCTTGTATAATTCTTACCACAGTCCTAAAAGCAACCGTCTCTTCAAGGAACCCTGGTTCATCTTATTGGAGAAGGGTATTAAAAACAATGAACTGGGCACTAATATTGCTCATTACTACTGAGATGTCATTTCTTTTAGGTCCTCTCTGCTTGGAAGGAAAATAAGTGTATGTATACAAACCCACATATATAACACATTTCTATAAATATTTCTATATTTTACCATATGTATGCATTTTATATTAAATATAGGTTTCTGCTGAAGTCTCCAATTCTGGAGGCTATTCTAGCTTCCACACAGGCCATTCTAGCTTTTCCCTTTGCTTTTCTGTAAACTGCCACTCCAACAGTGAGAAACCTGTCTCCCATCATCCACCAACCAACTACTTAACTATGCAATTCCAGTAAACATATTTAGTGGGATAAGCCCTTACCCTTGTAGGAAAAACTTTCCCAACTAGAGTGCAGTGCTTATACCCAGTTCCATTTTGCCTTTAGTTTTGTGTTTCACTCATTTCCAATGAGTGAAACTTAGGTCAGCCACTTTTCCTCCTACGTGCTTCACTGAGGTTGTTTCATATACTTATAAAACAGAGAAATTTTGTTGTCAGTCTGCCTTCCTTCCTGGGATGCCCCAAACTCCTCAACGACTTTTTTTTTTTAAATTTACATACATCAAGTTTCAATCTTTGTGCTGTGAAATTCAGTGGGTTTTTTGACAAATGAATAATGTCATGTATCATGATTACCATGTAACACTGAATAGCTTCACTACCTTAAAAAATACCCTGTACTTCTCACTTTCAAATTTCCTCCTCAAACCCCTGGTGATCAAGGACTTCTTACTGTTGCTTTAATTTTACCTTTTCCAGAATGTCATATAACTTGACTCATTCAGCATGCAGGCTTTTCAGATTTTCATCCTTCACTCAGAAGTATGCATTTATTTCCTCCATGTCTTTTCATAGCTTGATAACTCATTTTTCCTATAATTTGGTGCTATTGAAATGCTATTTTTTTAATTAAATTCTGTTTTTTCCTTGCTACAAGATTAGCAAGTGTCCTTTGAATATGAACCTTATATCTTGCAACCTTGCTATCCTCACTTATTTGCTCCAGGACACTGCTGTTGTTGGTGATCGTTTTGGATTACAGTCAAGTCATCTGCAAATAAAGATAGTTTTAATTATTACTTTCATATCTGTATACTTTTAATTTATTTTACTGTCTTATTCAGTGACTGAATTTTGGTATGATGATGGACAGCAGTGGTGAAAGAGGGCCATATCCAGTACACTGGTGAGATCATTGAAGTCATTCTTCTTTCCTATTACAAGGTTCTTTATTTCCATCTCTGCTTACATTATCCATCTGTTTATCCACATTGTCTACTTTTCCCATTAGGGTCCTTAACATACTAATCATAGTAATATCAAATTCCCTATTGGATAATTCCAAAATCTAAGTCTTATATAAGTCTGTTCCTGATGCCTGTTTTGTGTCTTTCTGACTGTGTTTTATTCTTGACTTTAGTGTGCCAGTTTTCTAGGAATATTTCAAAATAGTTACTCTTCTCCTCCCCTGTGCAAAACATTTTTTCATCAATGAGAAACTGGAAGTAAAACCCATGAAAGTGTGGGAACTTCCCATGATGTCTAAATACCTAGGAGCTTCTCATTCTCAACCTAGTCTGCACCCACCCTCCAGAAATTCATAGAATTTATAATTTTAGTGCTCCCACAAGTTGACAGCACTAGCAGTTTCTCACTGAGGCAAGATGATCACAGCAGAGTGAAGGGTGGCATTTTGCCCTGTGACCTCAATTTTCTGATGGGTCTAGGAGAAGACATTAACTTTTCAGTTTGTTCAGTTTTATTTTCTCTTGTATGGATCTGACTGATGACTTCCAAGCTCTTTAAATGTTGAAGGTAAAACTGGGACTCCCCCCTGTGCATGATTTTTTAATGTCCCAAGGATCTGTAGGCATCACATATTTTTCTCTATTGTTATTTCCAATTAGTGCTTTCTAATTTTTTGATCAGTTGAGAAAAGATTTATCAATTATATTGCTCTTTCAATATGCTGCTATTAGTACACCTTTATGGTGTGTGAATAAAAAAATTTAATTCTTTCCCGATTTTGCTTATAAAAAGTGATGATCACACATGTACAGATTTTTAAACCTAAGAGTAAAGTGTGAGATCTTGGAATTTCAAAAGGTTGGCTTTACACAATAATGTCAAAATATTTCTGAAGTAATTTATTACTTTTTACTCCTATCAGAAGTATATAAGGGCATACTTATTCCACATATATGTCAACACTTAGACTGTAAAACCTCTTTAATTTTGGCAATATTATCACTGTAGAACTGCATATCTAACTGTGATCTTCATTTGTATTTCTCTGATTTATAAGAGGTATGTGTATATTCCAGCTACTAATTCTTTGTTTTCTTGGAGAGGTGAGTTTCAGTGCTTCCTGTGTGCCATTTTCACAATTAGCACCATTTACACTGCTTTCATCAAATTTTGACTAAGAACTTCGGCATGACCTTTTACAATTTTTAGTGCTGATGGAGAAGTTTTTCTTCCTCTTTTTCCAAGCACAGCCTGAGATATATAAATTCAAATAAAGTGGAAGCTGGTCTAGGATTCTCCCCTAAAGTCACTGATTTTCTCCCACATTTACAGTGTTGAATGGCTTTCTGGAGCCAGCTGGGATGGTACATGGCACAGGTGAAACTATAGCTGAATGTCTTCTAGAGACAGCTAACCAGATTAGGAGATGTTCACTAGCCTTAAATAAGAAAAGGAAGGGCTTCCCTGGTGGTGCAGTGGTTGAGAGTCCGCCTGCCAATGCAGGGGACACGGATTCGTGCCCCGGTCTGGGAAGATCCCACATGTCGTGGAGCGGCTGGGCCTGTGAGTCATGACTGCTGAGCCTGCGTGTCCAGAGCCTGTGCTCCACAATGGGAGAGGCCACAACAGAGAGAGGCCCACGTACCACAAAAAAAAAAAAAAAGAAAAAAGAAAGAAAGGGAGATTTTAGTACCAAGTATGTTAAGAGCATGACAAAAAGAAGAAGATGCGATTTTCTTACTAGCAAGTACTATGTCTGTATTTATTGTTTTCCTCATTAAAAAGGTGTAAACAAAGCAAATCAGGAAGAGCTATAAACAGAGATGCAAAAGTTCCAGCACTTGTGAACAAAGCATTGTATGTTCGTTTCTCAGATGACTGTGTAGCATTGATGGAATGAACCACACTATGCTAAGGCACTTGATTCACCCAGTCATGATGTAAATGTTCTGAAAATGATATTTGGTACCATTTAGATGCCCCTGATTGGTACACAGGCATGTGGCAAAAATTTGCAGCTCAAAGGGTTATGGTACAAAAGTGGAGGCACCAGACTCGAATAAAGAAGGTGGAGTGGGAGGGTGCAGAACACTTCTCCCCGCTATGAACATATCAAAAGTACATGCACATGTGGAACAATTCTCACTGAAACCTAACTAGAGAGTAGCAGAGAGACTCCTGTACAACCAAGGATGTAAGAAAGATTATGGGGAATTGGTTAGGAAGAGAAGAGAAGAGATCAGGTCAGAGCCTTTGGCCCTGGGAGGGGACTCAGAGGAAAAAGGAGATTACATGGGCAGAGATCTTCCCTGGGATGTGAATGTTTAGAGGCACACACTGGCTGCCCTAACCTCGGGTGCTACATAGGGAAGATGATCTCCCTTGGCTGGTTGGAAGGCTGGTGGATCTAACAAACAAACAAACAACAACAACAAAAGAAGTAATAAATGAATTCAGTAAAGTTGCAGGATACAAGAATTATATGCATAAATCAGTTGCTTTTCTATACATTACTAATAAACTATCAGGAAGAGAAAGTAAGTGAACAATTCCAATTAATATGACATCAAAAAGAATAAAATACCTAGGAGGTATAAACTTAACCAAGGAGGTGAGAGACCTATAGTCTTAAAACTATAAAACATTGATGAAGGAATTTGAAAATGAAATGAAGAAATGGAAAAATATTTTGTGTTCTTGGATTGGAAGGATTAATATTTTAAAAATGTCCACACTCACCCAAAGCAATCTACAGATTTAATGCAATACCTATCCAAATATCCATGACATTTTTCAAAGAACTAAAAGACATACCCTACAAAAGACTCTGAATTGCCAAAGGAATCTTGTGAAGAAAAAACAAAGCTGGAGGTATCACACTCCTTGACTTCAGACTATACTACAAAGCTACAATAATGAACATAGTATGGTACCAACACAAAAACAGACACAAAAATCAATGGAACAGAATAGAAATCCCAGAAAGAAACCCACACATTTATGGTCAATTAATCTATAACAAAGGAGGCAAGACTATACAATGAGGAAAAGGCAGTCTCTTCAACAGGTGCTAGGAAAACTGGACAGTTACATATAAAAGAGTGAGATTAGAACATTTTCTCACACCATATGGCAAAATAAACTCAAACGGATTAAAGACCTAAATGTAAGACCTGAAACCATAAAACTCCTAGAAGAGAACATAGGCAGAACACTCCTTGACATAAATCATAGGAATATTCTTTTGGATAGGTCTCCTAAGGTAAAAAAATAAAAGCAAAAATTAACAAATGAGACCTAATTAAACTTAAATGATTTTGCACAACAAAGGAAACCATCAACAAAATGAAAACAAAATCTACTGAATGTGAGAGAAGCTTTGCAAGTTATTACCTATAAGGGATTAATATCTAAAGTTTATAAACAGCTCATACAACTCAATATCAAGAAAACAATGGACCCAATTAAAAATTGGGCAGAAGAACTGAGTAGACATCATTCCAAAGAAGACATACAAATGGCAAATGGGCACAAGAAAAAGTGTTCAACATGGCTAATTACTAGGGAAATGCAAATCAAAACTACAATGAGTTATCATCTCACATCTGTCAGAATGACTACCAAATGTCTACAAATAACAAATATGGGAGAGGATGTGGAGAAAAGGGAATCCTCCTACACTGTTGGTGGGAATGTAAATTGGTGCAGCCACTCTAGAAAACAGTATGTAGTTTCCTCAAAAAACTAAAAATAGAACTTCCATATTATCCAGCAATTCCACTGCTGGGAGTATGTCCAAAGAAAATAAAAACACTAATTTTAAAAGATACACTCACCCCAGTGTTCAAGTAATGCAGCATTATTTACAGTAGCCAAGATATGGAAGCAACCTAAGTGCCCATCAACAGATGAATGGATAAAGTGATTTGGTTGTGCATATATATACAATGGAATATTACTGAAATGAAATTCTGCCATTTGCAATAATGTGAATGGACCTAGGGGGTATTATACTTATTGAAACAAGTCAGACGGAGAAAGATGAATACAGTATGTTATCACTTAAATAAAGTATAATCTATAAAAATACTGAATCATTATGTTGTACGCTTGAAACTAATGTAATATTGTAAATCAAGTATCCTTCAATACAAAATTAAATTAAAATTAAATAAAATCAATTGGTTTATCTTGCACATTGAAAAAAACAAAACATAACAAAACAAAAACAGAAGTGGGGGCAGGAAGAAAAAAATCTTGAGAAAGGGACAGAACCCTCACTGTATGAGCTCTGGCAATCAGCTTCTATCCATCCTGCAGAGGAGAAGGAAAACAGGAAAGCCAGTCTGTGATCCTGTAGCTCTGTTTCCTCATTTGTGTAGCCTGAACATATAGGTGTTTCCTTGTACTTTGTTTATAGCTTTTAAATATTTTTCGTTTATTTGTGTCAAAAGCATTTTCATTTTTCTTTGACACACATGCTTATAGAAAACAATATTTCTAAGAAAATGTCTGTATTACATATTCCATAAATATTAACAGTAAGAATTGAAGGTTACAAGGATATACTAGAAAGGAAACTATCTCAGTTTTTACTGAGAAACGAACAAAAACAAGGAGCTTACTGAAATAGGAAAAAAAATGGTGGTTTTGATGGGCAGGATTGAGTTATCAGTTATTATTTCCAGGCTAAAGTAATGAATTTCACAAATGCAGACACCACTGTCTTTTCTCCTTTGCAGTGCTGCTTGCTCAGAGTCCATGGAGCAATGCCTATAGAATTTTGGCAAGAAAGTAGACTACCTGAAAAACTCTATAATTAGTCAAAAGCTATTTATGTATAAAGATGGCAGAATATATTTCTCCAATACTCAAGGACACAAAAATATATTATTATTATACCTTTCCTTTAAGACTCATTTCATATGTACTCAAAACTTATTGCATAGGTTCAAGTAAAGCTACAAATACTTGATTTTAAGGCAAAAACTGAAACAAAGAACTGAAGTTAGCAGAGATGTAAACTTCATATGTAACATAAAGCCTGATCCATCACACACTTGATTTCAAGTCAGGAACATGGATTGCTGTCTCAGTTTGTTCAGGCTGCTATAACATAATACCATAGACTGACTGGTTTATGAACAACAAAAATGTATTTCTCACAGTTCTAAAGGCTGAGAAGTCCAAGACCAAGGTGCCAGCAGAGTCACTGTCTGGTGAGAGTTTTCTGGTTTATAAAGTATTTTTCTAGAAACCCTTTTCCTGTAAACTCACTTAGTGGAAGGACCTGGGAAACTCTGTGGGATCTCCTTTATGAGTGTTAATCCCATTGGTGAGGGCTCTACTCTCACTGACCTAAGCATCTCCCAAAGGCTTCATCTTTTAATACCATCCTATTGGGCAGTAGGTTTCAACATCTGGATTTAGGGGGTGGAGGTAAACATTCAGTCCATTGCAAATGTTAAACCCTGAGTTAAACCATTTGAAAATGTACATCTATTCTGAAAAATTAATAAAAATCAAAATTTGTTGAAACAATGTAAGAGGACTCTGATAACCACTGATGCCAGTTAGGTACAGAGAGTTACATTTAAGTAACTGTTGGAAATTGTAACAACTGCTTAGTTTGTTAGTTGGACAGATTTGTGGTTCCTTAAGCATATCATAGTGGTATTAAGCTTTTTTATATTTCTTCCAGGGGGTGGAAGTACTCTGTGCTGCTGATAGCAATTTTTTATTTGATATCAATAAAATTATACTTTTAATTAATTGCATAAATTATATGCCATTCTTACCTAAGGTGTGAATATGTATATTTCTATCATACATATTTCAACAGGAAATGTGAGAATACAGAACCAAAGGCTATTATTAACAAATGCCATATGAAATAACAAGTTCTGCTTTTCCTAAACACTAAATACTCCTCTACCTTGATACTCCAGTCAGATTTTTTACTTTTATTCTTTTTTTGAAAAATATAGAACATCTTTTAAGAGAAGTATAATTTCAGAGAAGTTACCTAACATACAACTAAGTACTGCACATTACATTGGTATTTAGTATTTTACTATTATAAACTTTCATTTGATTACATATGAACAATATTTTCCAATATTTTAAACAAAGGGGTAAATAATTATCTTCAATACTGGGGATTATTTCCTCCCTTCAATCTTTTTTTTTTTTTTTTTCTAACTCTACCTAAGTTTTCATTTTGTAAATAGCATGATGCTTATAATTGGATATCCATCCACATCCCACATCGTCGTGAAAATGTAAAGCAGGGTCATCACTGTTTTATCTTCTTAATGGGATTTGCCTTTAGAAAGGGCTTCCCACGTTACTTGCTGTGCTTACATGCATGTTGCTGTATCATTTGGAGGACACATCTCAGAATCAGACTGTTAGAAACAGTGCTGCAATTTCACATGAGCTAGAATTGCTGTGCTCTAACACGTTTTTCTCAAAGGCAAATATAATCTTAAATTGAGGCAATTTTCCAGAGAAAAAAAGAAAAAGCAAAAAACAACCTATTGAGATAATGTAGGCATTTTCCTTAAAATAAGCTGAATAATTGCCCCTATTCACTGGCTTATTTGACTCAAAATTTTATAAAATTTGGCTCCCAATTTCATCCATATTGGTTCTTTTAACTTTCTGTCAGTGAAGAAAATTCTTAGGGAGGAAACATCAATTTTCTTTTAGTTTCATATCATAAAATACAACTTTTAAATACAATACGAACTTTAAAATTTTTCTTAATTGATTTTTTCTTAACCTTTTTAATAGCTTTAGCTAATTATTAAAGTTGAAACATAATTAAATAGCTACAAAATGCATTTATTTTGTTCACACATGAAAAATAGAATTGTAGTCACAAATTTATTTAGCCAAATTTAAAAGTGGAATATTTCCAGAAATGAATATTTTGGGGAAATTTATTGAATTTTCATGGTGACATATTTATTTTGAGTATTTTCCTTATAAAATAAAATTTGATTCTTCATAATTTCTAATTATTTCATTTGGAATAACAAAAAATGTATAAACCAAATGCCCACCTCTCATTTTAATTCAGTAAACTTCACATTGTATTCTAAGCAAAAAATCCATGGTTCCTTCATTTTTGCTTCATCTGTACTGTCTCCCTGTTTCTTACTCTCAATGTATCCTTATCTAAAGATGCTATGATGTTTTATAAAATTATGTTTTATTATGTGGATCACAAAACGGGATATCACACTAAAGTCTGATCAGTCTTTGTAGCACAACTATATCATGTCCATTTCTAAAACTGTTTACACGATCTATAAATATATTTGATGATGATAAATACTGAAGTTAAAATCAAGGAGAATGGTAAGGAATTTTAGAAAATAAATAATTTATTATTTGAATTAAATCTGGCATAATTATTTTTTACTGAATTAAAAAACTGCTTAAGATTCCCTAGAAAAAAATATGTGTATGTATAAGTATAATGAATAAATGTTTAGCATCAGTTTGACTTTAAAAAATATTTTCTACCATTAAATTCTAATTGTTAATATACTATTGACTAATATATAATGCACTATTTTTACATTAATTTCTTTTTAAAAAATTAAATTAAATTTTATTTTATTTTTATACAGCAGGTTCTTATTAGCCATCAGTTTAATACACATCAGTGTATACATGTCAATCCCAATTGCCCAATTCATCACACCCCCACCCCCACCCCTCTGTGGCTTTCCCCCCTTGGTGTCCATACGTTTGTTCTCTACATCTGTGTCTCTATTTCTGCCCTGCAAACTGGTTCATCTGTATCACTTTTCTAGATTCCACATATATGTGTTAATATACATTTGTTTTTCTCTTTCTGCCTTACTTCACTCTGTATGACAGTCTCTAGATCTATTCACGTCTCAACAAATGACCCAATTTCATTCCTTTTTATGTCTGAGTAATATTCCATTGTATATATGTACCACATCTTCTTTATCTATTTGTCTGTCAATGGGCATTTAGGTTGCTTCCATGACCTGGCTATTGTAAATAGTGCTGCAATGAATATTGGGGCACATGTGTCTTTTTGAGTTATGTTTTTTTCTGGGTATATGCCCAGTAGTGCGATTGTTGGATCATATGGTAATTCTATTTTTAGTTTTTTAAGGAACCTCCATACTGTTCTCCATAGTGGCTGTATCAATTTACATTCCCACCAACAGTGCAAGAGGATTCCCTTATCTCCACACCCTCTCCAGCATTTGTTGTTTGTAGATTTTCTGATGATGCCCATTCTAACTGGTGTGAGGTGATAACTCATTGTAGTTTTGATTTGCATTTCTCTAGTTAGTGATGTCAAGCAGCTTTTCATGTGCTTCTTGGCCATCTGTAGGTCTCCTTTGGAGAAATGTCTATTTAGGTCTTCTGCCCATTTTTGGATTGGGTTGTTTGTTTTTTTTAATATTGAGCTGCATGAGCGGTTTATATATATTGGAGATTAATCCTTTGTCCATTGATTCATTTGCAAATATTTTCCCCATTCTGTGGGTTGTCTTTTCATCTTGTTTATGGTTTCTTTTGCTGTGCAAAAGCTTTTAAGTTTCATTAGGTCCCATTTGTTTATTTTTGTTTTTATTTCCATTACTCTAGGAGGTGGCTCAAAAAAGATATTGCTGTGATTTATGTCAAAGAGTGTTCTTCCTATGTTTTCCTCTAAGAGTTTTATAGTGTCCAGTCTTACATTGAGGTCTCAAATCCATTTTGAGTTTATTTTTGTGTATGGTGTCAGGGAGTGTTCTAATTTCATTCTTTTATGTGTAACTGCCCAGTTTCTCTAGCACCACTTATTGAAGAGACTGTCTTTTCTCCACTGTATATCCTTGTCTCCTTTGTCATAGATTAGTTGACCATAGGTGTGTGGGTTTATCTCTGGGCTTTCTATCTTGTTCCACTGACCTATGCTTCTGTTTTTGTGCCAGAACCATATTGTCTTGATTACTGTAGTTTTGTAGTATAGTCTGAAGTCAGGGATTCTGATTCCTCCAGCTCCATTTTTTTCCCTCAAGACTGATTTGGCTATTCGGGGTCTTTTTTATCTCCATACAATGCCATTGGTAACTTGATAGGGATTGTATTGAATCGGTAGATTGCTTTGGGTAGTATAGTCATTTTTCACAATATTAATTCTTCCGATCCAGGAACATGATATATCTCTCCATCTGTTGGTATCATCTTTAATTTCTTTCATCAGTGTCTTATAGTTTTCTGCAGACAGGTCTTTTGTCTCCCTAGGTAGGTTTATTCCTAGGTATTTTATTCTTTTTGTTGCAATGGTAAATGAGAGTGTTTCCTTAATTTATCTTTCAGATATTTCATCATTAGTGTATAGGAATGCAAGAGATTTCTGTGCATTAATTTTGTATCATGAAACTTTACCAAATTCATTGATTAGCTCTAGTAGTTTTCTGGTAGCATCTTTAGGATTCTCTATGTATCTGCATGTCATGTCATGTCATGTATCTCATGTCATCTGCAAACAGTGACAATTTTACTTCTTCTTTTCCAACTTGTATTCCTTTTATTTCTTTTTCTTCTCTGATTGCCATGGCTAGGACTTCCAAAACTATGTTGAATAATAGTGGTGAGAGTGTACATCCTTGTCTTGTTCCTCATCTTAGAGGAAATGCTTTCAGTTTTTCATTATTGAGAATTATGTTTGCTGTGGGTTTGCCATATATGACCTTTATTATTTTGAGGTAGGTTCCCTCTATACCCACTTTCTGGAGAGTGGAGTGTTTATCATAAATTGGTGTTGGATTTTGTCCAAAGCTTTTTCTACATCTGTTGAGATGATCATATGGTTTTTATTCTTCAATTTGTTAATATGGTGTATCACATTGATTGATTTGTATATATTGAAGAATCCTTGCATCCCTGGGATAAATCCCACTTGATCATGGTGCATGATCCTTTAAATGTGCTGTTGGATTCTGTTTGCTAGTATTTTGTTGAGGATATTTGCTCCTATATTCATGAGTGATATTAGTCTGTAATTTTCTTTTTTCATTGTACCTTTGTCTGGTTTTCATATCAGGGTGATGGTGGCCTCATAGAATAAGTTTGGGAGTGTTCCTTCCTCCAAAAATTTTTGGACGAGTTTGAGAAGGATGGGTGTCAGCTCTTCTCTAAATGTTTGATAGAATTCACCTGTGAAGCTATCTGGTCCTGGACTTCTGTTGGAAGATTTTTAATCACAGTTTCAATTTCATTACTTGTGATTGGTCTGTTCATATTTTCTATTTCTTCCTGATTCAGTCTTGGAAGGTTATACCTTTCTAAGAATTTGTCCATTTCTTCCAGGTTGTCCATTTTATTGGCATAAAGTTGCTTGTAGTAGTCTCTTAGGATGTTTTGTATTTCTGTGGTGTCTTCTCCTTTTTCATTTCTAATTTTATTATTTTGAGTCCTCTCCCTCTTTTTCTTGATGAATCTAGCTAATGGTTTGTCAATTTTGTTTGTCTTCTCAAAGAACCAGCTTTTAGTTTTATTGGTCTTTGCTATTGTTTTCTTTGTTTCTATTTCATTTATTTCTGCTCTGATCTTTATGATTTCTTTCCTTCTGCTAACTTTGGGTTTTGTTTGTTCTTCTTTCTCTAATTTCTTTATGTGTAACGTTAGATTGTTTATTTGAGTTTTTTTTTTTTTTTTTAACTGAGGAAATGAACGGCACCTTTATTCTGAGGCTGAACAGCAATGGATGCCCTCCCTTGTTAACTGCTCCACCCTCCATTTGGGGGGAGGTAGGGGAAGGAAACATGCAGCCACCTCTCCTTTTCCCTTCCACCCTCCCAGGGCTCACTATCACCCCTCTCTAAAGTCACCCTCCTCTCTTTTTCTTATTTTTTGAGGTAGGCTTGTATAGCTATAAACTTCCCTCTTAGAACTGCTTTTGCTGCATCCTATAGGTTTTGGATCATCGTGTTTTCATTGTCATTTGTCTCTAGGTACTTTTTGATTTCCTCTTTGATTTTTTCAGTGATCTCTTGATTATTTAGTACATATTGTTTAGCCTCCATGTATTTGTGTTTTTTACGTTTTTTTCCCTGTAATTCATTTCTAATTTCATAGCGTTGTGGTCAGAAAAGATGCTTGATATGATTTCGATTTTCTTAAATTTACTGAGGCTTGATTTGTGACCCAAGATGTGACCTATCCTGGAGAAGGTTCCGTGCACACCTGAGAAGAACGTGTAATCTGCTGTTTTGGTTGGAATGTCCTATAAATATCAGTTAAATCTATCTGGTCTATTGTGTCATTTAAAACTTGTGTTTCCTTATTAATTTTCATTTTGGCTGATCTCTCCATTGGTGTAGGTGAGGTGTTAAAGTCCCCCACTATTATTGTGTTACTGTCAGTTTTCTCTTTTATAGTTGTTAGCAGTTGCCTTATGTATTGATGTGCTCCTATGTTGGGTGCATATATATTTATAATTGTTATATCTTCTTCTTGGATTGATCCCTTCATCATTATGTAGTGTTCTTCCTTGTCTCTTGTAACATTCTTTATTTTAAAGTTTATTTTATCTGATATGATTATTGCTACTCTAGCTTTCTTTTGATTTCCAGTTGCATGCAATATCCTTTTCCATCTCCTCACTTTCAGTCTGTATGTGTCCCTAGGTCTGTAGTGGGCCTGCTGTAGACAGCATATATATGGGTCTTGTTTTCGCATCCATTCACCAAGCCTGTGTCTTTTGGTTAGAGCATTTAATCCATTCACGTTTAAGGTAATTATTGATATGTATGTTCCTATGACCATTTTCTTAATGGTTTGGGTTTGTTTTTGTAGGTCTTTTTCTTCTCTTGTGTTTCCCACTTAGAGAAATCCCTTTGGCATTTGTTGTAGAGCTGGTTTGGGGGTGCTGAATTATCTTAGCTTTTGCTTGTCTGTAAAGTTTGTAGAGTTTCTGCTGAGAAATCTGCTGTTAACCTTATGGGAGTTCCCTTGTATGTTATTTGTTGTTTTTCCTTGACTGTTTTCAATAATTTTTCTTTGTCTTTAAATTTTTACCAATTCGATTACTATGTGTCTCAGCATGTTTTTCCTTGGGCTTATCCTGTATGAGACTTGCTGGGCCTCCTGGACTTGGGTGGCTATTTCCTCTCCCATATTAGGGAAGTTTTTGACTATAATCTCTTCAAATATTTTCTCTGGTCCTTCCTATCTCCCTTCTCCTTCTGGGACCCCTATAATGTGAATGTAGGCACGTTTAATGTTGCCCCAGAGATCTCTTAGTCTGTCTTTGTTACTTTTCATTCTTTTTTCTTTACTCTGTTCCACAGCAGTGAATTCCACCATTCTGTCTTCCAGGTCACTTATCTGTTCTTCTGCCTCAGTTATTCTGCTATTGATTCCTTCTAGTATAGCTTTCATTTCAGTTATTGTATTGTTCATCTCTGTTTGTTTGTTCTTTAATTCTTCTAGGTCTTTGTTAAACATTTCTTGCATCTTCTCCATCTTTGCTTCTATTCTTTTTCTGAGGTCCTGGATCATCTTCACTATCATTATTCTGAATTCTTTTTCTGGAAGGTTGCCTATCTCCACTCATTTTGTTGCATTTCTGGAGTTTTATCTTGTTCCTTCATCTGGTACATAGCCCTCTGCCTTTCCATCTTGTCTATCTTTCTGTGAATGTGTTTATCTTTCCACAGGCTGCAGGATTGTAGTTCTTCTTGCTTCTGCTGTCTGTCCTCTGCTTAATGAGGCTATCTGAGGCTTGTGCAAGTTTCCTGATGGGAGGGACTGGTGGTGGGTAGAGCTGTGTGTTGCTCTGGTGGGCAGAGCTCAGTAAAACTTTAGTCTGCTTGACTTCTGATGGGTGTGGCTGAGTTCCCTCCCTATTGGTTGTTTGGCCTGAGGCACCCCAACACTGGAGCATACCTGGGGTCTTTGGTAGGTCTAACGGCCTACTCTGGGAGGGCTCACGCCGAGGAGTACTACCCAGAACTTCTGCTGCCAGTGTCCTTGTCCCCATGGTGAGCCACACCCACCCCCTGCCTCTGCAGGAAACCCTCCAACACTAGCAGGTAGGTCTCTTTCAGTCTCCTATGAGGTTACTGCTCCTTCCCCTTGGTCTCGATGTGCACTCTACTTTGTGTGTGCCCTCCAAGAGTGGAGTCTCTGTTTCCCCCAGTCCTGTCAAAATCCTACAATCAAATCCCACTAGGCTTCAAAGTCTGATTCTCTAGGAATTCCTCCTCCCATTTCCAGACCCCCAGGCTGGGAAGCCTGACGTGGGTTTCAGAACCTTCACTCCAGTGGGTGGATTTCTGTGGTATAAGTGTTCTCCAGTCTGTGAGTCACCCACCCAGCAGTTATGGGATTTGATTTTACTGTGGTTGCACCCCTCCTACCATCTCACTGTGACTTCTCCTTTGTCTTTGGATGTGGGGTATCTTTTTTGGTGAGTTCCAATGTCTTCCTGTCAATGATTGCCCAGCAGCTAGTTGTGATTCTGGTATTCTCACAAGAGAGAGTGAGAGCATGTCCTTCTACTCCACCATCTTGGTTCAGGGTCCCTATAATACACTATTAACTATACTCTTACATATTATATATAGTATATGTTGATATACTATTATGGTGTTGACTAATATAATTGAAGATGAATGTGATAGTTATTTTGCAGAGGTTATAAAACTAGATATAGTCATAGATATAGAATTTTCCATCATCCAAAATTTTTGAAATAATTATATCAAATAAAAATTTTCAGATATAATTCCAGTGGGGAATTCAGCTCTTGTCATAAGTCATGATGCTTTTGAAGTTTGAAACCATATAAGCATTGATCTTTCTGTATTTACTTGGCTATGTGGAATCCTACAATTAGTCCCTCTTTTTTATTGAGAATATAATATCATTCCAGATTTTGATGTAACTACAAATGGGCTTGTTTTATAAATTTCCCCTTGATTTCAAAATTTGATTCTGCATTTTCCTTATAATATTTGCACCAAGACAAATTGGGATTTCTTCCTATTAAAAAAAATAATAAGTTAGGTGAAGTGAGAAAATAATCATAAATCATGTCCTTGTCTAAATTATTTATGACAGCAGTCATGAATTTTAAGACTTAAATATTAGATACTTAATAAATGAACAGAAAATTTTTGTTTATTGCTAACTTCTTAAATGTTTAATCATTCATCTCTTCTTTGAATTGTAAACATTCTTCTGAAAGTGTTTCTTTACAACTTTTAATTAGCATTGCTAGTTTTCAAAATTATAAAGTTAATAAAGTAAAAATATATATACATACATGTATACTTATACATATATATATATATATCTATAATTCCAATTTTATAAGTTGCAACAAAGACATTTACTTTCCTTATATTCCAATGAACTTTTTAGTACTTAAGTTTACTTATCACATATAAACTTGTATTTCCTTTGTCAGAAGTCTTTGTGAAGGTTATCAGAAACATCTGTGAATGATGTGAAAAATAGATTCAATATAAGAGTTTTAATCAGAATAAATTTGTATGTATTAAGACTTAGATTTATCATCTATTTAATTCAACAGTAGTGAAAACAGTTTACAATAGCTAATGTTCACACAAGATTTGATACATGCCACTTCTGTACAGTGAGATTTACACATATGATTCAGATTTTCTTTTCTCCATCCCCAAGTATCCAGAATTTGTAGCTAGAGAGCAAAATTGTCTCCCCCAAAGTGAAAATCTGTCCAGGGTCATAGCAGCAAATTGGAGTGACAGGTAGTGGGCTTCTGGTGCCTAAGGCTCTCTGCCCTGAGGCACCCCTGTCTAATTCCTAACACAACCAGAACTGACACAAATTATGATGTAGCTCTCAGCACTTCCAAAGGTACACGTGACCAGGCAGAGTAGATGACACACAAGCGAGCATCAATTCATGGGCCAAAATAACTAAATATCTGAGAAAAAAAATTCCCTGAAAGAAAATTAACTGAATACAATATAACCTCTGATTCAGAATTATTAGAATGACAATACCAACAGTATTAAAAAGGTGTGATATTAGTGATCTGTCACATGACAAGTTCTTAACAGGAAAAATATGAACTATTACTCATAAGTACATAAAAATTAAAATAGAAAATACAATAGGATAGATCAAGCTGTATAATAGTACTATGAAGCCTCTCTATTTAGTTGAGAAAATAATATTATTCCAGCTTTGATACAGCTGCTGGCATTCTTGCTTTATAAAATTATTTACCATTTTCTCCTTGATTTCAAATTTTGATACTGCATTTTCCTGGATTTGTCCCTATTTTTTTTTAATAGGTGAGGTAAGAATAAATGAGGTAGAATGTAAAAAGTTCAGATTGAAAAATTCTTCTAGAGACAGCAAAAAAGTCAATACAGTGTGAACTAAATATCTAAAAAGAACAAAATCAAGCATAATGGAAAGGATTGATAGAAAAGGTGTATTAAGGCAAAAACAACGTTTTAATTTTAGAATCTAAATGGAGGCACATGCAAATACACTGTACGATGCTTTCAGCTCTTAATTGGATTGTAAATGTTCATAATAAGCTGTTGGGGTGGGGAAGAAGAGCTCAGAGGAGGGCTGGAGGAGGTGAGACAATGTCTTGCAATGAAATTTCCTGTTGGAGGATGTGTGTTCATGGTGAGGAGACATTCTGTTAATAAATAATGAAGACAATGCAGATAAGTTTTTTAGAATTTAATAAAAAATAAAAATCTTAGATTCAAAGTTAAAAAATAAGAACCTCATTGAAAAAAAATTGTCTAAAGTTTATAGAGAAAAAGAGCAAAATAACAATCAAAGAGCCCTGTCAGACCAACACCAGTCTACTCAACAGATACTTTAGAAATAAGACAACTAGGAAATGTTCTTTAGACACTAAAAACCTTAGCCTTATAATGTGATATCCAGGTAAGTGTCATTCCAATGTGAGGAAATAATATTATCCTCAGACAGAAAAGGTCTCCGAAAATTTGCCATACCATGACATAGGACATTGTAGGACGTATATTCAAAGACACTGGAAGCATCCTTGACAAAAGTATTCTAAAAAGATAAATACATAGAGGAGATGGTACAAAAGGTCTGGTAAGGGTAATTGAATATCATAATGTGTATACTATGATTTTTTTTCTAAAAAGAAGAGAAACTTGTCTGTCTCATGTAAAAATGCCTTTCTAACCAGCTACTGCATTGAAGGCAAAGGGTTTGGTATAGTATTTACTCACTCTCACTCTGCCTGACTCATGATGGTTCTACAGATATCTCTCTAATAAATAATCCAAAATATGTTTCTTAATAATATATTCAAGTTTTTATACAAGTCATTTGCAAGGGCTACTGATGAAACAGTGCTTAGCAGATAAATCTTGGTCAAAGGACTGAATGATTGACAGAACTATGGACCTACTGAATTAATGGTTAAATACAGCAAATTATATTAAAATACAGCAGTGAAACATCTAGAACCAGGACATGACATGAACTCAAAAGGAGTGGGGCGTGGGTTAGTTGAGGGAAACAACAGATGTGAATTAATTATCTTGGATCATTATAGGCATACAAAGAGGAAGAAAACCTAACAGATTTATGTAAAATTAAAAATTAATACAAATATCTGAACAGACTTAAGTGTACATTTTTTAATTTGAAATATCCTCTAAACTCTGCAAAACATACTGTACAGCAAATTTGAAGTTTATTTTATTTACTGGTTCATTTTATCTGTACTTCTATAATTTTCATGGCCCAATGTATATTTGCGTTGAAGGGTAATTGTGTGAACACAAATTCACGCGTGGATCAACATGGTCAAAACTACTGAACAATAATAATATACTTTTTAAGGAAAGAAAAGATTATGATGACTCATCTTGAAAATCTAAAAATGTAAATAACAAATTAATCTGCTCACTAGATTCTAAAACTAATTGAAAACCTACGCTGCTTTTGACCAGCCAAAAACTACTGCCTAAAACTTGTGACATACTAAAACAACATAGTAGTTTAACATGATTACAACATATCTTTAACATTTAAATTTAAATAGATTAACAGTGGCAGCCAGATACTAGGATTAAACTCCCAATCAGTCTGTCGTTCAAATAAGCAAAGACTAAACAAGAAATATAAGGATACAGCAAAGAATATGAAACCCTGAGACTGAAATTATTTAACAATATTCATCTCTTTCTAAAATGTCCCCATAAGAGTGACAATCTAATTTATCCATGTCTTGAGCTCTTCTTGTACATAACTATGATTTTTAGACATAGGGAAATATTTCAAACTCACTTTTAGTAGGAAAATAATGTGAGTAGGAAACTAGCTTTATTAGTTTTGAGAAAAAAAATGTAAAAAATTGAAGATGCTGAGAGACCTGGGTAAAGCAGAAGGGCAACCCCAAGGACTCCATGGTATTCAAAAGAGTTCCCTTGCAGAGACTTACCTCAGACAAATCATGTAACCTTTCAAAACCACCATGGACCTGCAGGAAGGATTTGTGCAGCCCAGTTGTATTTTGTACCTCCGATGTCTGTTTTCTATAGTTTGTGAGTGAGACTAGTCACTGAATCACCAGGAAAGGTTAAATGGCAAGTGTAAAATCATTGTCCACTTTGTCACTGCTTTTATTCTGAACTATCTAATGCTCTGAACAGATCCAGGGAAACAGATTGTATTACAGCCTCATGCCATTAGCCCTGCATCCAAAACCTAATTTCTGGAAATATCAAGCTTGGTTAAATTTTTGATATATATGGCGTGTATTTATAATATCCTTATGTTAATCAGGTAAATGAAAACAAACTTGGCTTTTAACTTTCTCTGACACACAGGCACTCATTTCAAGATGATGACTTATTTATAGACAAAGAATTGAATGCTAAAATTAAGTAGAAACATTCACTTTGGTGGCTCTTTGCTCAGAAACGTAGGAAACAAACTAAAATATTATATAATAGTGGCAGTATAATATAACTTTAAAATAATTTTCTTTGAAGTTGATACAGAGAAAAAAAATCTTCCTCAGGGTCAATAGAAGTGGTGTTACAATAGAATAAATATCAATCCCTATTACTTTCTATAATTTCATCATTTTCAAAGTTCAGACCAAAAATTCTTGATTTATTGCTGATGGATATATCCTTAACTGTTTAGATTGATAGATAGATGATAGATAGATAGATAGAGATAGAGATGTATAGATATATATCCCAATTGCTTTCCTCTTCCACTGCATCTCTCCTACCCTGGTCTAACCGACCCTCGCCTTCTTGCAGCAGCTTTTCTCTGCCTGCTGCCTCTGCTTCTACTTCTCCTACTGTTGATTCTGTTATTGACTTGAAATCAGTGGTTCCTTTATTATGGAAGTCAGATCATATCATCCCTCTGCTCAGCCTTCTCCAGTGGCTTTCATTTCACTCAGCGTAAGTGTTAAAACTCCTACAGTGACCTGCAAATAGGATGAATGTATGTCCCAGTTTGTTTGGGGCAACCAGGTTCACACTTGGTTTCCAGTCATAATTATTAATCCTATCATTCTTAAAAGTGATCGCTCCTTAATGCTCAGTTTTGTGACCAGTCTCCCATGGGCCCTTTGCAATCTGTCTCTGGTCCATCTTCCTCTCTGCCTCCCTCTTCAGACACACTCCCCTCTGCTATTCTTTAATTACTTATGGGAAGATCTGTCCCCATCGCCCTTCCATTCACTCTTCCCTGGGCCTGGGATACGCATCACTCAGCTTTCTCCAAGTGTCCTCTCACACCACTGTCAAGCCTTTACTTCCAAGCAGCATTCTCAGTGAGCCTTCCCTAGTGTCCCCACCTCACCACTCACAATTTTTTTTCTCTACTGAACTTTTCTTCTTAGCACTCATCAACATTTGTGTGTCTGTATCCATCAGAACATAGGGATCATGTGGGAAGAGATTTAGTTGATATGTTTATCCTGTTTTTCTAAAGTCTTGCTCATGGTAAATTCTCAATAAGTATTTCATGAATGAATGAATGAATGAATGGACATAAAAACTGGCCCTTAATTATTTTTAATTAAAAAATATTTTATATTGGAGTATAATTGATTAACAGTGTTGTGTTAGTTTCAGGTGTACAGCAAAGTTATCCAATTATACATCTACATATATCTATTCTTTTTCAAATTCTTTTCCTATTTAGATTATTATGGAATACCGAGCAGAGTTCCCTGTCACTATGTAATAGATCATTGTTGGTTATCTATTTTAAATATAGCCATGTGTACATGTCAGCCAAAAACTGCCTCTCTGTACCCTAACCCCCTGATAACCATTAGTTCCTTCTCTAACCCTGTGAGTCTGCTTCTGTTTTATAAATAAGTTCATTTGATCTTTTTCCTTTTTTTTTTTTTTTTTTTTTTTTGGGAATTCTATTTAAGCTTCCTTGATGCTTGCTCTTCGCTGTGTGGTCAGGCTAGTACTTTTCACACTTACCTTTATTTATCCTACGGGCAGATTAAAGGGACTCAATACTCACAGGTTATGTTTACATAAAGCACTATGTTACAAAGGGAATGTTCTTTAAACTCTCGTAGTTTATTTTAAAATGTTATTCCATTTCTGCATTGTGCTCCATTATAATTATATTTTTAATATATAAACACTATTTTAATTTACTTACCATCAATTAAAGTCCATGTGGGCTTAATTCAATAAACATTTATTGGCTGTCTACCATATGCCGGCTGCTGGGGATACATCAGTGAGCAAAGCAGATAACACTGTTCTCTTTGATGAGAATTTTCAGTAAGGGAAAACAGCATATTAGGTTTGTATAGATACTTAAAAGAGTTATGTGTTATCAAAAACAAAAGAAGATTTGATATTGGCAAGTGTAGGGTTTGAATGAAAAAGAAGAAAAAAATAAATGCAAAATTTTTGACTGGAAGCACTGTTACTGAAAGTGGGGTCCAGCTGCTCAAAGCTCAAAAACCAATAAAGAGGCAAGCTTGGTGGAAGAGTCTCTGCTTTATTTCAGATGCCTGCAACAGGGGGTAAGGTGGGGGAGGGAATGGTGGATTCCTGTCCAAAGGCTTACTACCCCTACTGATAATCACTGGGAAATCACTGCTTTTATAGGCAGAGGGCTACGTGCAGAAACAGTACCATCAGCTGACAGTCATCATTTTTTTTTTTTTTTTTGGTCGCCGGGCCCC
>NW_020175105.1:4144419-4198062 GCF_003031525.2 Neophocaena asiaeorientalis asiaeorientalis | reverse complement strand
TTTTTTTTTTTTTTTGGTACGCGGGCCTCTCACTGTTGTGGCCTCTCCCGTTGCGGAGCACAGCCTCCGAACGCGCAGGCTCAGCGGCCATGGCTCATGGGCCCAGCTGCTCTGCGGCATGTGGGATATTCCCAGACTGGGGCACGAACCCGTGTCCCCTGCATCGGCAGGCAGACTCTCAACCACTGCACCACCAGGGAAGCCCGTGACAGTCATTTTGAAGCTGGTCATGCAATGGTCTGACCAGCATCATCTTGATTGTTTTAAGTACAGTCAATCTTCAGTTCCAGGGTTGTTTTGTTCCCATTTTGACAAAGTTCAATTTATCTTTGTTTTGTTACTCACATTCCATGATATTTTGGTAGCTTCTTTAAGAAATATTTGTCTAGGCAAATGTCACTAACTTTTTTTCCTATGTTTCCTTTGAGTTTAATAGTTTTTGCTCTTGAATTTTAGTCTATGATTCATTTTGATTAGATATTTGTACATGGGATAATGATTAAAAAGCAGTTCATTTTTTTTCCCATATCAACTGTCTCTGCAGAACTTCTTGATAAGAATTCGTTCTTTTCATATTGCATTCCCTTAGCACCTTGGTTGAAAATCAATTGGCCATCTCTCTCTGAGTCTATTTCTGAACATGGTATTCTGTTTCATTGATCAATATATCTCTCTTTATGGCAAAACCATACTCTCATGCTCACTGTACATTTATGATGTTGGAGAGGAAGAAATTTTTCCTCTATGCTTCTAGGTTATTCTGGCTGGTCTAAGAATTTAATTTGACATGAGACAGATTAACAGGAGAAAATCAAACAGAAGTTTAATAACATTGTACACACGGAAGAGACCCAGGAAAACTAAGTAACTCCCCAAATGGCTGAAGCCCTCACTTTAAATACCGTCTTTAGCTAAAGACAAAGGAGAATGTTGTGAATATGTGGATAGTGAATCCACATGGGGGACAAGTTGGTAGAGTAGGAAGATCGGGGCTCACGCCCTCTCATGTACACCAAAATTACAGCTACATGTAGAAAAACTATTTCTGATAATGACCTGACAACTAGCAGAGAAAAATTTTCACAACTAGAGATAAAAAAGAAAGCCACATTGAGATAAGTAGGAAAGATGGAGACACGGTCTGGCCGGGACATCAGCCTCTGTCACTGTGACCCACATAAGAAGGGATAGCACAACCATCAGAGGTTCCCCTGAGAACCAAGGGCTTCAAACCCCACATCAGACTCCCCAGCCTGAGAGTCCTGCACCAGGAAGGTGAGCCACCAGAACATCTGGCTTTGAAAACCAATGCGACTTATATCCAAGAGAGCCAGAGGGCTGTAGGAAATTAAACTTCTGCTCTTAAAAGACAGAAGAGAAACTCACTTGAGCCAAATCCCAGCACTTAGGCAGCAGCTTGAAAAGCACCTCTTTCTTACGTGAAGGAAATTTATTGACTAGTTTTACATTACGTGTCCGAGAGGCAGGGATCTTTCGGAAATTTCTTTGCATATGGATGAGTTGGTGGGTGTCAGTTTTTGTTTGTTTGTTTTTTGTTTGGGGCTCACACCCTACCTAGCTGGTCTGGCACTGGCAGCACCATCTATGACTCTCCCCATCTAAGTTATTAGCACTGCTCACCTTATCCTGGGTTCACTTGTGGACCCGACACAGTGATGCCAAATCCAGCCTCTGTACACTGACACTGAATTAAATCTTGGAGACAGAGTTTTGGGTGAAGTAGAAAAAATAGGTTTATTCCTTTGCCAGGCAAAGGGAGCCACCAGGTTAATGCCCTCAAAACGGTGTGTCCCAACCTGGAGTGGGTAGTGAAGAATTTTATAATAATAATTCAAAGAGGGCATGATCAGCTCGTGGACATTTTTCTGATTGGTTGGTGGTGAGGTAAGTGGGAGTCAGCATCATCAACCATCTGGTTCCAACCAATCTGGGATCTACATGCTTGTGGGCAGCACACAGTTAGCTTCTCCCACATGGTGGGGGTTTCAGTCTCTGCAAAAGAGCTCAAATATATTGTTCTGTGTATCCCTTGAAGGAGTACCAGGACCCTGCCTCAAGGCTGCGCTATTGTTTCTTGACTGCTCCTCCCTTGTCTCTGAATCCCCTCCCTTCCCTGAATAGCAACTGTTTGAACCTGCCCTTTGGAACTCAGGGAAGGGCATGGAGACTTCACATGGTGGGGGTTTCAGTCTCTGCAAAAGAGCTCAAATATATTGTTCTGTGTATCCCTTGAAGGAGTACCAGGACCCTGCCTCAAGGCTGCGCTATTGTTTCTTGACTGCTCCTCCCTTGTCTCTGAATCCCCTCCCTTCCCTGAATAGCAACTGTTTGAACCTGCCCTTTGGAACTCAGGGAAGGGCATGGAGACTGAATGAAGCTTATTTCCTGTAATCAAGAAATGGGGGACACAAAAATGCTTTTGTGCACAGGAGCCCCATAGTGTCCCGCTCAGTTTCAACAGCCAGCCTCCTGCTCCCTCCACCATTCCTGGTAGCCACCCTCAGCCAGCAGCAGAGACCCTCTAAAGCAGTGCCCCCCAACCCGCTAGACCTGGTGGACACCATCAGCCAGCACCAGCATTCCCCCAAATAGGATCTCAACCTGGGGGTCAACCCTGCACACCAGAGCACCCACAACAGTTGTGACTGGACCTTACATAATCTTTCAAGACTGAATCAGGAAGATGGAAAATCTGACAGACCAATTACTAATAGTTGTCAACTACAAATTGACAGTTGCCATTGACACTTGTCATCTACCTCTACAAGGATTAAATCACATGCTGCTGCAGCTGCTGATTTTCAACACCCCCTGGAAGGAGTTCAGGGTGGAGGGCAGAAATAAGGCACTCTGTGCTCTGGGAAAAACTGGCAGAACAGGTCTTCAGATAGTTAGATATTTTCAGGAGCTGATTTTATGAGTCCAATTTTTATATCTCTTCATATCTAGAAAAGCACTAAAATCCTCCATGGTGAAAACTGCTCCTTGTGACTAGCAGAAACCTTCTCAAAAAAAATATGTGCTTGATGGCATGTACTCCCCCTTCACCAAAATCACATATATACTGACATTTCCCCCTACCTCCTTGGAGCAGTTTCTCAGAATTATCTGAAATGCTGTTTTCTGGGCTACAGTTCTCATTTTGCCCCAAATACAACTTAACTCATGACTCTCACGTTGTGTATTTTTTAAGTTGACATAGTGATATTGAATAAGTAATCAAAAGACTCCCAACAAACAGGTGAATTCTACCAAACATTTATTTAAAAAAAATTTAATACATATTCTTCCCTAATAATTTCCAAAATTTGAAGAGGAAGAAACACTTCCAGCCTCTTTCTACTACAAGGCCAACATTATCCTGATATCAAAACCAGACACTACAAAAAAGAAAACTTACCAAGTCTTCATCTCTATTGAACGTAGATGCAAAATTCCTCAACACAATATTAGCCAAATTCAACAATATGTTGAAAGAATCATACATCATGATCAAGTGAGTTTTATCTCAGGGATGCAAGCATGATTCAATATTTGCAAATCAATCAGTGTGATGCAGTATGTTAACAAAATGAAAAATAAAAATCATGTAATCATCTCAATTGATACGCAAAAATATTTGCCAAAACTCAACATCCATTTATAAAAAAAAATAAAAACAAACTCTCAACAAAATGGGTATAGAGGGATATTAACTCAAGATAATAAAGGCCGTATGTGACAAAACCACAGCTAACATCATATTCAAATGTGAAGAGATTAAAGAATTTCCCCTATGATCAGAAACAAGACAAGGATGCCTACTATCATTACTTTTATTTAACATAGTATTGGGAGTCCTGACCACAGCAATCAGGCAAGAAAGAGAAATAAAATGAATCCAAATTAGAAAAGATGGATGAAAACTGTTACTGTTTGGAGATAACAGGACACTATACAGAGAAAACACTATAGACCCCATGGAAAAAAACAACAACAACTATTAGAACTAAGAAACATAGTAAAGTTGCAGGATACAAAATTAATATACAAATATATGTATAATTTTATAAAGTAATCAACCTTTCAGAAAGAGAAATTGTGAAAACAATCTCATTTACAATTCATCAAAAAGAATAAAATGCCTAGGAATACATCTAACCAAAAGAGTAAAAGACATGTACTCTGAAAACTATAAGACATTGATGAAAGAATTGGAAAATGATACAAATAAATGAAAAGATTGTTCTCATGGATTGGAATAATTAATACTGTTAAAATGCCCATACTACCCAGAGCAATCTACAGATTCAGTGCAAGATGTATTAAAATACAAATGGTATTTTTCACAAAAGTGAAGCAAATAATTCTAAAACTGGTGTATAAACACAAAAGACTCCACATAGCCAAAACAATCTTGAGAAGGAAGAACAAAACTGTAGGTATCTTACCCCCAGTTTTCAAACTATACTACAAAGCTACAGTAAGCAAAAGAGTTTGGTACTGGCACAAAAACAGACACAGAGATCAATGGAACAGAATAGAAAACCCAGAAATAAATCCATTTTTATATAGTCAATTAATCTACCACAAAGGGGGCAAGAATATACAATGGGGAAAAGACAGTCTCTTCAATAAATGGTGCTGGGAAAACTGGACAGCTGCATGCAAAACAAAAAAATAAAACTGAAATATATTCTTACACCATATACAAATATAAACTCAAAATGGATTAAAGACTTAAATATGAGACCTGAAACCATTAATCTCCCAGAAGAAACATTGTAAGTATGCTCTTTGATATTGCCCTAGCAATAATTTTTTGGAACTGTCTCCTCAGGCAAGGGCAGTAAAAGTAAAAATAAACAAATGTGACTACACCAAACTAAAAAGTTTTGCACAGTAAAGGAGTCATCAATGCAACCAAAAGGCAATGTACATAAATAGGAGAAAGTATTTTCAATGATATATCTGATAATGGGTTATATGAAAATTATATAAAGAAATTATACAACTTGATCTCAAGATAAACCCCCAAAAATCTGATTAAAAATAGGCAGAGAATCTGAATAGACATTTTTCCAAAAAAGACATGCAACTGGCCAACAGACACATGAAAAGATGCTCAACATGACTAATCATCAGGGAAATCTCTACATCCTTGCCAAAACCTTACACCTGTGAGGATGGCTACTACCAAAAAGACAACAAATAGCAGGTGTTGACAAGGATGTGGAGAAAATGGATTTCCTTCTGCACTGTTGATGGGAATAAAATTTGAGGCAGGCTTCATGGCAAACAGTAGGAGATTCCTCAAAAAAATTAAAAATAGAACTATTATATGATCCAGCAATTCCACTTCTGAGTGCTTACCTAAACCAAAAGGACTAATTCGAAAAGATATATGCATCCCAACGTTCTTTGCAGCATTTACAACAGCCAAGATATGGAAGCAACATAAGCATCCATAGGCGCATGAGAGGTTAAGGAAAATGTGACAGATAGAATACATAGATGAATAGAATAGATAGAAGACATACCATAGAATATTACTTAGACATAAGAATGAATGACATCTTGCCACTTGTGATGACATGGATGGACCTTGAGGGTATTATGCTAAATAAAGTAGGTCAGATGGAGAAAAACAAATACCATATTATCTCACTTATATGGGGAGTCTAAAAAAAAAACATAGGAACAAACAAAGCAAAACAGACAGATATACAGACACAGAAAATAAAAGGGTGGTTGCTTAAGGGGAGGGGGTTGGGGGATGAGCGAAATGGGTGAAAGGCATTAATAGGTTCAAAATTCCATTTATAAAATACATAGGTCATGGGGATGTAATATGCAGCATCAGGAATATAGTTAATAATATTCTAAAAATTTTGTATGATGACAGGTTTGCTGGACTTGTCATTGTGGTCACTTCACAATGTATTTCATTGTCAGATCACTATATTTTACATATGAAGTTAACATAATATTGTATGTCAACTAAACATTACTAAAAAAAGAAATCCACACACATACGGGAATAGAAAAATAACAAGTAATAAGAGAAATACCAATTTAAACACAGTGATTGTGTATAGTGGCATCTGGAATTAAATGTGACATTTATTTTATTACTTTTACCTTTTTGTGGTTAATTTAAATAATAACTTCTAGTTTTTCAGTCAGAAAAATATATTTATTTAAGTCATGTCAATATACATTTAATATAGTTCACAGGCAACTTTCTTTTCCAGTCCATGTAATAATCCTTATTATTTACTGTATTAACTGCATAGCATCGTCATGACCAAACCTATAGTTGAGTCGTTTTGTGGAAATAACAACATGGATGCATTGAAGATCTTTGTATTTTTTTCTAGCCATATTTCTGATAATGTTTCTGTAAGATTAATTTCCAGAAATATATTGCTATTCAATGGATATAGATGTTATTTCCATTCCAACAAGCAAAAAACAAAGATCCTTTCCTTGGTATGTGCATTCAAAATGTAGAACAATTTAAATTTCTAGGTGCACCATTTTGTGTCTCTCTTTGAAAAATTATTGTCAAAAATCACACTACAGTCTACTTTACTTTTTGTATATTGGAAAAGTTGGGACAAACAAAATTGGTGAAAACATGCTTGTTGGCACTGTAATTTGAAATTCTATGTTTAAATTATATTTTTGCCTGAGTTACCTCAAGAGCTAAAAAGAAGAGCAGTTGCATACAAATAGTAGAACCTCCTACTTTATCCCATGACTGCACTTAGATTCATGAGGAAGTGTATCATCTAGAAAGAGCAGAGAAGAGAGGTAGGTTTTGCTGCATCTTGCAATATAAAAATGCATGCAACCACATGCTTTGATGTGTTATCACCATATTTATACTGCTGGGAACAGGACATTTTTGTTTATTTTTATTCTAATTGTCTTCCTTTCTGTTAAAAGATAAGATTTTCATAAACATATATGGATTTTTTTTTTCCTTTCAGAAATAAGATTTTTTTGTTTTGGACTTAGGATCATAAAAGAGAAAACTTACCTAAACACCATGCAGTTCATAATATTATGTGCACATAAATCCCTACAGTAAAAGAAAGTAGAACCAAGTGGAACAATTTTAAAATTATTTGAACCATAAATATGCATAAAATAATCAGTATTTTGTATAATAAAGTGGTTTTGATATAACAGATTTTCAAATATTTGATACAATGGGCATATATATTAACTTTATAAGCATATATATGTATAGCATTGCATGTGAAAGTAAATTACAGACTTTAAAAGTGCAACTCAACTGAATCTTTATCAAAATGAGAGTCTACAGTAAAATTTATTTTTCTAAGATTTAGCACAATTTTATTATGATGAAAAAGGTGATTATAAAATTAATTTTGAAATTCATCCACCTTGGCATTTGCAATATTCTCACACTTGCTGTTGAAACCTATTGATTGTTCTAGAATTTAGATAAAAATATTTCAGAAAGTGTGAAGAGAATAATTTTAGCCAGTTTTGAGTTGTTCAACATAAAGAAATGACATTTCATTGATATTTTAAAAAAATTCTCCTTATGAATTCAAGTGTTTGAAAATACTTTATTCTAAAACAGTAAAGTAGGAATAGACTATAAAGGGCTGGTTTTAAATAATATGATACAATTTTCTGAAAGCATAGGCATATAATAATAGCGGCTCTTACAGAATATCCAGCCAGGTTCCACTGAATTGCAGTGTCTTGATTTTGTAGGTGTTTCATCATTGATATTGAATTAAAATTTTAACCTTTTCTAGACATAGGGACTTATTGAAGAATTATATAGAAACTTTGCAAGTATTGAGAATCTACAGTGATAAAAATTATGCTGATTTCACATAATATATTTTATATTAAAGATAAAAGAATGTTCTATATACAGTTGAAATAAATAGCTGAGGTTATTAATTCAACATTAAGGTTTGGAAAATAAATTGTTTGAAATACTCTAATATTTTTTGAAAAAACTTGTGTATGTCTGTGTGTGTGCGCACAGTTGTTATTTGTTTTGCTGGTTTTCATTGTGATGGTAATTGCTTAGAAAACTAAAGGAAACATGAAGACATTGTTTTCCTAACTGTATAAGGAAAAAAATGTCATTAACTTGGGGGCTAGGTAGATATAGGCTTGAATTTAGCTCTCCTTTTTGCTTGAATTTAGCTCTTCATTTTCTAACTATGTAGTTATAATTTTTATAATAAAAACAATATATATATATATATATATATATATATATATATATATATATATATATATGACACATATACATATATCTTTCTTCTTTATTCATTCATCCACTGATGGACTGTTAGGATATATTCTATAACTTGACCATTGTGAATAATGCTGTAATGAACACAAGAGTGCAGATAGCTATTTGAGATAGTGATTTCATTTTCTTTGGATATATACCCAGGAGTGCGATTGTTGGATCATACAGTAGTCTGTTTCTAATTTGGACGGGAACTGCCACACTGTTTTCCATAATAGCTGCACCAGTTTCCATTCTCACTAGTAGTGTCCAGGATTCCTTTTTCTCCAGACCCTCACCAACATTGCTTATCTCTAGTCCTTTTATAATAAACATCCTAATGAGACTGAGGTGCTACGACATAGTTTTGACTTGCATTTCCCTGATGAATAGTGATATTGAGCACCTTTTCATATTCCCTTTGCTGTTGGTATGTCTTTTTGGAAAAATATGTATTCAGGTCATTTGCCTATTTTTTAAGCAGTTTATTTGCTTTTTGTTTTGTTTTGTTACTTGATGAGTTCCTTATATATATATATTTTTTTTATTTTTACTGTTGTTGACTGACAATATTATTTTAGTTTCAGGTGTACAGCATAGTGATTCAAACTTTTCATAAACTATATTCCATTTAAATTTATAAAATGTTGGCTATATCCCCTATGCTGTACAACATACCCTTGTAGCTTATTTATTTGGACTTCTTAATTCCATAACCTTATCTTGCCTTTTCCCCTTCCCTCTCCCTGTTGGTAACCGCTAGTTTCCTTTCAATACTGTGAGTCTGTTTCTGTTTTCTTATATTCATTTGATTGTTTCATTTTTTAGATTCCACATGTAAGTGATAACATAGAGCATTTGTCTTTCTCTGTGTGGCTTATTTTACTAAGCATAATACCCTCTAGGTCCATTCATGTCATTGCAAATGGAAGAATTTCTTTTTTTTTTTTTTTTCTGTTTTTTGTTTTTCTTATGGCTGAGTAGTATTCACTGTGTTTAGATACCACATCTTTATCCATCCATCTGTTGATGGACACTTAAGTTGCTTCCATATCTAGGCAATTTTAAATAATGCTCCTATGAACATTGGGGTGCATACATTTTCAAATTAGTGCTTTTTTTTTTTCAGATATATAACCAGGAGTGGATTTGATGAGTCATATGATAGTTCTATGTTTTTTGTTTTTTGACAACTCTCCATACTGTTTTCCACAGCGGCTGTACAAATTTACATTCCCACCAACAGTGTAGGAGGGTTCCCTTTTCTTCACATCCTCACCAGCATTTGTCTGTAAGCCATCTGTATGTTTTCTTTGGAAAAACATCTGTTCAGATCCTCTACATATTTTCTAATCAGATTGCTTAGTTTTTTGTTTTTGTTTTTTGCAGTACACGGGCCTCTCACTGTTGTGGCCTCTCCTGTCACGGAGCACAGGCTCCGGACGCGCAGGCCCAGCGGCCATGGCTCATAGGCCCAGCTGCTCCGCGGCATGTGGGATCTTCCCGGACCGGGGCACGGACCCGTGTCCCCTGCATCAGCAGGCGGACTCTCAACCACTGTGCCACCAGAGAAGCCCAGACTGCTTAGTTTTTGCTGTTGGCTGTATGAGCTCTTGATATATTTTGGATATTAACCCCTTATTAGATATATCATTTGCAAATATTTTATCCTATTTCATAGGTTGCCTTCTCACTTTGTTGATGTTTCCCTTTGCTGTGCTGCTCAATATAGTTCCACTTGTTTATCATTGCCTTTTGCCTTTCGTTTTTGGTGGCATATCCAAAAAAATCATTGCCAAGTCTGGTGTTGTACTACCTACATTTTCTCTTAGCAGTTTTATGGCTTCAGGTATTATGTTCAAGTCTTTAATCCATTTTGCACTGACAATGTAAGGTGGGGGTCCAATTTCTTTCTTTTGCTTGAGGGTTCCCTTTTTTCCCAACACCATTTATTGAAGAGACTATTCTTTCCCCTTTGTATATCCTTGCCTCCTTTGTTGCAAACTAATTAATCATATATGTGTGGGTTTATTTCTGGGAAGACTAATTTTTATGTTGTCCACTAGAGGTTAATTCAATCTATAGACAATCATTAGTTACAAAATTTTTTAAAAATAAATAAAACATGCAGTTATTTATCATAAGAAAGATAGAGGGACATACCAGTATAAGAGAAATTAAACTTCCAAAAAATATATGTAAACAAAGGAGACAGATGATTAAAACAGTTAATTCATCAATAAGACAGGCAGTTTTTCAATAATATATAACACATCTTTAATGCATATATACCAAATAATAGATTTTCTAAATATATTAACAGAAAATGAGATAAATGTTCAAAAAGTGAAAAAGAAATACCAATTATAGCTGGAGATTTGAACACTGTACTCAGCAATAGAGTAAATATATAATATAAAATTACAGAAAACTTGAACAGTGTAATCATCCAAATTAGTGTATAGAACATTTATAAAGCACAATAGCAAAAACTATAAAATTCAAAGCTTTTCAAGCACACAGAAAACATTTACCAGTTAGGCCTTATTCTGGGCTCTAAAACAAATCCTAATAAATGTAAATGATCATTAAAAAATGCCAGCAAATTTCCCAAATATTTGGGAATTAATTAACATTTTGTAAATAGTCTAAGGATACAAGAAGTAAAAAAGACATTGAAAAATATTTGGGAGTAAATAGTAATGGGACTACAATATTTCAATATTTTTCATGATGATATTAAAACAGTACTTCAGGAAAACATGTAGAGCATTAGATATATTCATTAGACATAAAAAGTTTAGTGTTATTATCTAAGCTTTCACCTTCAGACACTGGAAAATGAAGAAAATAATCAAATCCAAATTAAGTAGAAGGAAGAAAATACAGTAGCCTCCACTTTATCTGCGGTTTCACTTTCTGTGGTTTTAGTTACCTGTGGTCAACTGTGAGCTAAAAATATTAAATGGAAAATTCCATAAATAAATAAATCATAAGTTTTAAACTGCATGCCATTTATGAGTTTTATGAGTAGCATAATGAAATCTCTCCATGTCTCATTCCCTCCCGCCTAGGATGTGACTCATCCCTTAGTCCAGCATCCTATGCCCTTTAGTCCCTTAGCTGTTTTGGTTATAAGTTAGGCAGTTGTGGCAACAGGGTGCTTGTGTTCAAGTAACGCTTGTTTTACTTAAAAACAGCCCCAAGGCACAAGAGTAGTGATGCTGGCAATTCAGACATTTTCTTACTGTGCCTAATTTATAGATTAAACTTGATCATAGGTATGTATGCATAGGAAAAAAAATATTGATAAATTCAAGGACTTTACACAGTGTGATATGTGATTATTGCTGTGATAGACTAACTGGTAACAGGTTTGACATTTCTTTATAAAGAACTAGAAAATGGTAAAAAATAGGGGACACATATTTTAGGAAATTGAAGGGTAAGTGGTCCAAGACAGTGATGACTGAGAGGAAATAAGTAAGGTGAGCCCTAAGGTCACCCCAAATTGCTTCCTGTAGCACACGTCAGACTGCGTGAACAGTGGAGAGGGGTAACACAAGCAGACACACACTGATTTTAAAATGGAAATTCAAGGGGCCTAACAGAGCCAAAATAATTTTAACATAGAAGAACAGGAATGCTTACATGATCTGAATTCAAGATTTACTCCAAAGTTATTCAAATCAGTATGGAGAGTTTAGAGAAACAGACTAATGAAATTGACTAAAGAGTCCACATAAATGATCAGTCCACACATATACCAACAACTAATGTCCAAAACCAACAAACACAATTCAATTAGGAGAGAAAAGATTTCAAGAATTAGATTAATCTCCAAAATTTACAAGCAGTTCATGCAGCTCAATAATAAAAAAACAAACAACCCAATCCAAAAATGGGCAGAAGACCTAAATAGACATTTCTCCAAAGAAGATATACAGACTGCCAACAAACACATGAAAGAATGCTTAACATCATTAATCATTAGAGAAATGCAAATCAAAACTACAATGAGATATCATCTCACACCAGTCAGAATGGCCATCATCAAAAAATCTAGAAACAATAAATGCTGGAGAGAGTGTGGAGAAAAGGGAACCCTCTTGCACTGTTGGTGGGAATGCAAATTGATACAGCCATTATGGAGAACAGTACAGAGATTCCTGAAAAAACTAAAAATAGAATTACCATACGAGCCAGCAATCTCACTACTGGGCATATACCCTGAGAAAACCATAATTCAAAAAGAGTCATGTACCAAAACCTTCATGCAGCTCTATTTACAATAGCCAGGACATGGAAGCAACCTAAGTGTCCATTAACAGATGAATGAATAAAGAAGATGTGGCACATATATGCAATGGAATATTGCTCAGCCATAAAAAGAAACGAAATTGAGTTATTTGGAGTGAGGTTGATGGACATAGAGTCTGTCATACAGAGTGAAGTAAGTCAGAAAGGGAAAAACAAATACCGTATGCTAACACATATATATGGAATCTAAGAAAAAAAAAAAAAGGTCATGAAGAACCTAGAGGTAAGATGGGAATAAAGACACAGACCTATTAGAGAATGCACTTGTGGATATGGGTAGTGGGGAGGGTAAGCTGTGACAAAGTGAGAGAGTGGCATGGATGTATATACACTACCAAATGTAAAATAGCTAGCGAGAAGCAGCTACATAGCACAGGGAGATCAGCTCGGTGCTTTGTGACCACCTAGAGGGGTGGGATAGGGAGGGTGGGAAGGAGGGAGACGCAAGAGGGAAGAGATATCGGAACATATGTATATGTATAACTGATTCACTTTGTTATAAAGCAGAAACTAACACACCATTGTAAAACAATTATACTCCATTAAAGATGTTAAAAAAAAGAATTAGAGGAAAATAGCTTTATTTCTTACTATACAGAAAAAACAAATTTAAGTTTATGATAGATCATCAAAAAATGTAAACCTAAAATGATAAAACTTTAAGACCAAAATATACACATGCAATCTGAGGATAGACAAAACGACATGAGACACATGTCAGAAGTAATTAAGAAAAAATGATATATTTGTACAAATGAAAAATTTGAATCTTCATATGAAAATGTTGAGAAAATTAATGAGACAGACACAGAATAGAATAAAATATGGCAAAACATATATCTGATAAATGACTCATGTCCAGAATATATAAAGAACACTTTCAAGTCAAAAAATTAAAAACTATAAACAACACAAACGTAAGTAGAAAACATTTTGAATAAACTCCTTACAAAGATGTACTAAAGGTCAATATTTTCAAGAAAAATATTCTCAACATAACTGGTCATTGGAGAAATAAAAATTAAAAGCACACAAATATTACTACATAGACTAGAAGAGCTAAAACTTAAAAGACTGATCATATCAAAGGTTGGTGAGATACAAAATAAGTGAGGAGGAACATCTTAAGATCTATGAGAAGAAAAGCATGAACCAAAAACTCTACATTCACCTATCTTATACATGGAGATGCACCATCTAATACTCTTTCAAGGAAAAACTTTCTGCACAGGTAAAGAGCATAGTCAGCAGGCGCTTCCTGTTGTCACCTTCTTCATCTAATGCAGTCACCAAGTGCAAGGTCATACCTTTCCTGGTGCCACCTACACACAGAGACTGACAAGGTAGTTAAAAAAGTCTGGCATTAGGACAACCCTGATGAGTCATACTCACACGACAGGATCATGCTCTGTTTTCTGAGGACTTGTGGCTTATATCTCATTCCCTCCTCTTCCTCTTCCTCTTTTTTATCCTGCTTCCCTATTTCTTTTCACAGGTAATGATCCCAGATAAACATCTTGCATCTTGAATTATGTTTGAACACAACCTGCAGGGCAAGCTACATTTCAAGCACTAGGGCTAAAAAATGTAGTTTTAAACATGTAAGTATTTGAAGCTTTCTCTACTCATTTGATTTTCCTAAAAGGTCTATTAGAAGTTCCTCAAGCAATATGTGAGTAGGGAAATTTTGGCAAAGTAATTGATTGTAGTACTGAATATATTTAACAGCAGATCTAAAATTAACTGGTGAACTGAATGGGAAGAGTATGTAATGTTACATGTGTGACAAAGAGAATGTAGCACCTCAAGTCCTGCTTGCTTGGTTACCCTCCTCTGCCTGCAGTCATTTTATTTACTTTGTTCAGGTTTTATAGTTGATTTCATCAAGAAGGTTGGCCTAATATAAGTAATTTTATGACTGCCAGAATGGAAGGTCTTTATTATTGCTTAATGTCTAACACATAGTTTTACAACACTTTTGTTTTCTGGGAGAGTTATTCTAATATATGCTACTCCATCATGGAGGGACTGAAAGTCATTATCATTAATGTGTGTAGCCGCTTGTGGTTGCTCTCTGTTTCTATTCCAGATAATGGATGTGTAGTCTCTTTATTTTTCTTCATCAGTCTCCCTACAGGTTTGTTTTATTATTCTTCTCAAATAACCAATTTTTGGATTTTTAAATATACTTGTCTCTAATTTCTCCCCTATTCTATATTATTTCCTTCATTCTTTGTGTTTATTTTACCAGTTTTCTCTCTCTCGCTCATTAATTCATTTTATATTTTAGCTTCATTAAGCAATTGTTTGTTTCATTTTTCATATATTAATTGTTCACCTTAAAATATATTGTAATATTTATTATCAAACCTTTTGACCCATATTATTTAGACTTGCGTTTTCTAGTTTTCCTTTTTATTATTGCTTTCTGGCTGATTGCTATTTGTTCAGGAAACATTCTCTGTATTACTTTATTTCTTTGAAAATTATTGCAATTTACTATATGATCTAGAAAAATAAACATTTTTGTAAGTATTCCTTATGAGCATGAAAATAACATAAATCACACCATACAATTTGTGTTCTCTATATGACACTTCATTAATTTTGTTAATTAAATAGCTTCTTTTAGCACTTGCTGCCTTAAGTTTTTCTCCTATTACTGAAAGAAGCATGTTTGAAACTTCTACAATTATTTGAAGGCTTATCCCTTTCCCATTGCAGTTCTGAAACTTTCCTTCATATATATGTCAGACTAATGCACATCTTCCTAATAAACTTTTTTCTTACAGAGTAGACTTCCTTCTTTCAATAAATGTTTTCAACTTTAAGTCTGTTTTATTATTGCTATAAGAAAATCAGCTTTTTACAAAATTGTATTTCTATAGTATGTCTTCTATTGCATAAACTTCAAGTTTTCTGTATTTTAATTGTGTCACTTGTGACCTTCATAAATAGATTAAAAACACACACACACAAACTCTCTTCTGCCAATCTTTGTATTTTAATGAAAACTAATTGCTTATATTTAAAATAATCTTTGATAGTAAATGCTTATACTTTTTTTTTCTTTTTTCTCTTTCTTGCATCTATTAAGTCTTATTTTATCTCATTTCTACATATTATTTCCTCTCTTCTTGTTTTTAAATTATTACTTTAATTTTTTCCTACATTTTTTCATGGATACAGTAGAAAAATACACAATGTGTAACTTGCCAAAGTTCCAAAGTCCTACATAATGTTATCTTCTTCTCAGACAATGAAGGGATCTTTAAACATTTTACCTCTATTTATTCTTCTCCAAACTTACATAGTGTAGTGCCTATCTATTTTAAATGTTTTAGTTTTAATACCAAAATAATTTTTATTAAGATTTATCCATATATTATAACATATTTTGATCTTTATTCATTCTTTTATTTCAGAGCTTCTACCTCTTTGAAGTGTATTTTTTCAGTTTCTTTGAAATTTCTTTAGTGAGCTTCTGCTGGAGCCATTTGGTTTGTCTACAAATGTTTTTATTTGGTCCTAGGTTGATGTATACTTTGCTTAGTTGAGAATTCTAGAATGGCATTTGTGTCTTTTACCTTCCATTCTTTCAGCTAGAAAGTCAAGTTTCAATATATTAAAGGTAATTTGATTTTTTACTACCCCTAATAAAAATATCTTCTTTCTTCTTGGCCACTTTCAGTTTCACTATGAAATATTTAGATGTAGGTTTTTCTTCATATATCTTGCTTGCAATTGAATGGATTTTTTAATATGTGAATTAGTGTTTTTCAAAATTCTGGAGAACTTTCAGCCAGAATGTCTTCAAATATTGTCCTTTCCCATATTTTTCCGGTCCTATTAGAACATCCATTAAATGCATGCTATATTTTTCACTTCATCCACTATATCTCTTTTGATTTCATCCACATTTTGCAGCTTTGAAAATTATCTGTAATGTGTTCTGAAATATTTATTTTGATTTTCATTGCAATTTATTAATTCTCACCTTGGCTATGCCTAATCTGCTAAACCATCATTGACTTTTTAACTTAAAATACTATCTTTTATACAAGTTATTTTTCAAATTTGCTAGGTCATTTTTACTCTCCTAAAGATATATTTATGTTTTACTTTTTAAAGCAGACTTACTCTACAATCTAATCTTACTTTACAATCTAATAATGTTATTTTTAGTAACTGAAGTCTTTGTGGATCTTTTTATGCTTTTTTACTTGCTCTTTTTTTTAATGGTGGAGCATTATTTTCTTGTGTACGTAGATATTTTTGAATGGCAAATGCTCAATTTCCTTAGAAAATTTTTTGTGTGCATTTTAAGGATTAGTGTGAAGACGATTGACCAAAAAATACTTGAATTTGCTTCTGAGAGTCTCCTAAAGGAACTGGGACCACAATCTGGGACCACGGTCTGGGACCACATTGTATTAATTCTTGGCCTGTAAGTGTTTTGGACTTCCCAGTGGTATAGATTTGGGCTAAGCATTTAAACAATGCTAAAATTGCTGCTGTTAATTCTTAATGATTGTTTTTTTCTTTTAATCTGCTCAGTCTCAAGTCAACTTATTCACAATTTCTGGCTGTGTGGGATAGAGTAGATTTACTCTGATTCGTCATTACCCTGAGGGTATCAGCTTTATGGGGCAAGATATCTTATATGACCCCTATCTTGGGAAAGGCCTGGTGCTTGTTTACTATCCTTTGTGCTGAGACACTAAATAAAACCAAGCCTGTGCATTTCAGCATATTTAGTTCTTACAGCAAAACCAGTTACAGTGTAAGACATTTTTCTCTGCGTCCTTGCATTTGCATAGTTTTGGTCTAAAGTTCTTGGGTGAGGGCTTCCCTGGTGGCGCAGTGGTTGAGAGTCCGCCTGCCGATGCAGAGGACACGGGTTCATGCCCTGGTCCGGGAAGATCCCACATGCCGCGGAGCGGCTGGGCCCGTGAGCCATGGCCGCTGAGCCTGCGCATCTGGAACCTGTGCCCTGCAAAGGGAGAGGCCATAACAGTGAGAGACCCGCGTACTGCAGAAAAAATTATAATAAATAAAATAAAATAAAATTCTTGGGAGAATATCAGTGCTTTTAAAAAATTGTGTGTGTGTGTGTGTGTGTGTGTGTGTGTGTGTGTGTGTGTTTCAGCTATAGGGTCAACTATATTATCAGAATTAGAAAGATAGAGACATTTTGATAAAACACAAAATCCCATATTCCCTTACCCTAATTGGCTTTTAGGTATAAAATTTCTTTGCAGTTTTTGGCTACTTCTGCCCCGCTATTTCTGTTAGTTTATTTTTCTCCACAGATATACACTTAAGGAGTTTTGTACACACTTATGTTTCAAGCTTTGATGTTAACAAAATTTATTCTGTGAGGTTCCATGTATAGAACTCTAATTTTAAAATTTGTCCCTGCACTTTTGCTTTATTCTTAGTCTCAACCAACATTATCATTGCCTGTGCAGAAGCACAAAGCATTACTTTAATTATTCACAAACTTCTCACCCATCAGAGTGCATATTCAATTTTCTAGCTCTACTTAAATACTCTAATTTCTCCCTGCTTTTATTTTCCAACCTAACTCAGTTCCAAATATTTCTATGATACTAGTATATTGCAAAAGTTTCCTAATTTTGCTTCTTTGTCCCAGTTTAATTTCTTTGTAGTCTCTTTCTCACCCTGCTAAGCATAAATATTAGATATGCTGTGTAAATAAGACATAGTTTATATGTTAATAGATCATGTGATTATTGTCTTTGGTTTCCAAAGCTAATATTTTTGTTCATTTTCTATGTTCTAATTTCCCTTTAGCATATACTATATCTGTTATAAAAAAAAATAAGCTTTTATAAACTAAAGCAAAAAACTCACCTAAGAATAAAATACACAAATGTAATGTGTACAACATACCTATCCAATTTTTTTAGACCTCTAGTTTTAGTACATTTTCAATTAAAAACTATGCATTATTCATTATTCCTTCTTAGTGATCTATTTCTTTTTCATAATTATCTTACAACCAAAAGTCTTCATGTCATTGTAAACTATCTTGGCAGGAGTTGAACTCTGGAGAATTATTCCTGTCCCAAACTGTGTCAATCAGAATATTTCACCATACCATAATTATTTTGATCCTTCTCAGAGGAATAATAAATTTCAAAATTGTTTAAGGTACTCATTTCTAGTTCGAGCACAATTTGATAGGTGTAAAAACTGTAGGCAGATTATAGACACATTTTAATTGACTCAAAAATATATGGATTTTTTAAAAATCTGCATATATCTTGTCAACTTTTACATGTGCTCCTTGTGAAATAATTATTTTTTATTCTTTAAATAGAACAGTCAGCTTAATCTTCAATCCTTCAGTTTTCTGTTATAAATAAAAGTGTTATGTAAAGACATGTTTATAAAATGAGTCCATGATGAGATTTTCAATTCAGGGATATATGTGTAAAAATCTTCACATATGCAGTATTTTCTAAGGAAACTGTATTAATAATTTATTCTGTATGTTACAATTTTTCCTAGAGGCAAATCTTTATTTGAAATAATCATGGGTGTTCAAGAACTCATGTTAAAGGAAAACAATGACTGGCTTGGTTTTTAAAAACTTTAAATTTGAATATACATTTTTTATTTATCTTAATTAATTTGACATCATGGATTCACCACCTTAGTGTATTACAACATCCAAGGTAGGTATGGTAGAAGATTATGGTTTTCAAGTGTTGTATATTTGTACAGGGAGTTCAAAAAAAGAAATAAATGCATTTGTTTGGAATGTGATCTCAAAAGCAGAGAGGGCATCATGAAAGTAGAACAAGGAAGAGAGAAAAAATAAAACAGGGAAGGTAGAAAAGCTAATAACGCATATGTTAGTGAGTAAGATCTTGTAGAAGAGAGCTGGACTCAATCCAGTTGGAACTATACCACCAAAGGGCAGGGGCCTGGGCTAGTTACCCCTCCTTAGTTGTGAGGTGCCCTTAAGATGTCAGCTTACCCATTCTCCCCTCCCCATGCCCAGCAACAAGCTCTGCTTCCGCTGAAGAGAGTTACTGGGTAGAACTGGAAGTGCACATGCTGGAGATGACGCTACCAGGGTGTCGGGAATCATTTTCTCCCCAGCAGCTGCAGGTGAGCAGATCCAGGACAGGCCATTGGAACATCTGCTACAAACACAACTATATCCTTATCCTGTTTGTGGTGATTCATATTGCATTTTAGAATTCAGACGACCTAGGAATGCTGCAGAAAATAAACAAACAAAAAAAAAACATTTAGTTTATTTTTATTTATTCCATCAATGTGAGGAAACTGTTTTGGGAGTTGCTGGCATAGAGAATGTAGCAAAGACATGTTTTAAGCAGGGGTGATTTCATCAGGGGAGGGCAGAACCTGGAAAAAGCAGAAGTAGCTGCTGGGAATGATGTCAGTGGTTTTCCCATCTTTTCCTGTACATGACTCTGCCATCATGCTGGAGGTTTGTTTTAAAGGACTACCTCCCCTTCCTCCTATAAATTAAAAGAACACAAATTGAGAAATTGAGTTTAGGAGAGAGGAGTAAATTACACTGCTCTCAGGTGTCACCTCAGTTTTGGAAAGCAGTCTTTCAAATTAACTGATCCCAGATCATCTGCACAGAAGTGTGACGCTTAATGCTCGCTTTTGTCACCATTGGTGAGCCTGCGTGGTAGGGAGCACCAAATAGTCTCTCACAGCCTAGTTTTTTGGAACTAACTAAATCTAATAGATTTTTAATTTTATCTTTGGCTTAGGTCATTGAAATTTTACAGTGTGGATTAAAAGAGATTCTACATTTCCTGCCCCTATCTTTTCTATTATTATTATATTGCTATGTAAAATAGCAAAACTGCAGAACCAAGAATATCTGGGCTCTAGGAATTGAATTTTATATTAGGTAATTTTTTTTTTAAACACTCCCTCAAACAAGCGACATAGTTTTCCTCATTAAAAAGAAGAATCAGAATTTAATTAAACTAATTTTTACTGAAATTGATATACACTGCTCCAGCACGATAATAATTAAAATTAATGAGTAATCAAAGTTACTGAGTAGAGAAACTTGAGGTGTCACCTATATTAACAAATATATAGCAAGTCTATAAAGAGTAATGATTAAATACTAGTATTATATAAATATTTTATAGCACTTTGAAATATATTTGAGTACCTGGGGAACGCTTAAATCGTTCAGATATTCAATTAAAGACTTACACAAATAGCTATTTTTTTGTCTCATTTTGCATATAATTAAAAAGTAATCTTCATTTAAATGTGCCCTTGTTATATAAAACATTACAAATTAGCGAATATTTAATGATATTTTTATGTGTCTGTAAAATCTTCAAAAGATTTGCATTTTATTAGCAATCAATGTATGTTTTGTCAACAACAACAAATACCATACGCATCATTTAAATTGAAAATAAAGAAATAATGTACTTATTAATTAATATAAAATCATATCCAAAAGTGCAGATAGATTATGATACTTTGAACATGTAAAATATATATACAATGGATACTTTATATGTTAGCCTATATAATGAAAGAATATAAGTAAACATTCTAAAACCTATTACTATAAATCATAAATTAGTTAACTTTTTGTAGTCATTTGTCAAGATACTGCATATCTTAATTTGGATGATTATTAATAAAATAGATAATAAAGAACAGGACAAGAAAACTATTTATAAAGTTTTTATGATTTTTACTTCTGTTTTATTAGCTTATACCCACTATTTCACTTTAGGATGACCTGACTTGATAAATTATTAATGTGTTCATCTTAATAAAATTGTGGTATTTGCATTTATTAAAAAAAAGTAACACAAAATTTTAATCATTCACTCTATTTCACAATAGGCTTATAAACTGGGCCAACATCTAATGATTTAATCCTCGTTATCAAGTAGATGGCCCTACTAGTTGTATAAATTTATTGTCTTTTCCCATCTCTATCTTATTAAGGTCATTCACTCATTTTTCTTATTGTCCCTACTGTTGGCATTAACTTGTCTGTAGAGTAATCAGTAGTATATGTTATGGGGTGGGAAAAGCACAGTGATCCACCGGAGCTTTCTCACAAAAAGAAAAGTGACCTTTCAGGGATTAACGTATTGGTGATGAGTGGTTTGATTAAATCAGAACCCAAAACACCCTTGTGATTCAGAATGTATGTGGTATTTAATTTCTTTTAAAGTCAATAATTGTTGGATAACATTAATAAATGTCAATATCTTCAGAAAATGTTCCAGTCAAAATGCTCACAACATGTAAGAGTTTCAGAATCCCAGTTAAAGGTTAGGGATTGAGAAAAATGTTTTTTATCTAGAAGTTTACTTTGTATGTAGACACCATTGCAGGTTTTGCAAGAAACACTTAAAGTTAGAGAAAGCAAAGATATGTGCAAAAAGTGAGTTTAATAATGCCTGGATATTTTTTACTATTGTATATTTATTAGATAAATGCTTTCTATACACATCATCTGAAGATATTAAATGAAATACTACAATATGGTAGGCAAGGGCAAATGTTAAGAGGCACACAATCACATTTTACATATACATACACATGCACACACACTCACAGATATATATGTATGTTTGTGTATGTATAGATATAAATTTACTAATTGATTTTAACTGATATAACAATATGAGTCAGTAGGTTGATGACATGTGTTAGTGAACAAGTAAAATATATATTATGTACATATCTAAAATATAAAAAGAAATACATTGTTATTGAACTGAGCATTAGAAATGCTACAAATATCCACTTTACTTTTGAATATTTTATTATTTATAAATTCTGGCACTGCATGATATTCATTTTAAAAATATTTGTATGGTTATAAACAAAATCAATAATATGTGTGTGCTTGTGTGTTTTTATTGTTTACTGTTTTATTTGTGTTATATACTAAAATAATCTAAGTATCAAAGCCTTCCCTCAGATTGCCTTGCTGTGAAATATAAATCCCTTTCGCATGGCCTGCTCATATTTGCAAACCCAGAGATTCATGGTAAGGAGGACGTGCTGGTTTCTGTGGGCTGATTTTATTACTCTCCACCAGAGAAACCCGTTAATGTCCCAAATACGGACCACTTGCACAGTGTTAAAATATGAGTCTGTTTGCTGGGAATGTACCAAATGGAAGTAGGGAGTGGTTTCCAAAAGATATCTTTGTTAAATTTTAGTGACTACTCATAGTCTCCTCTGAATAGCAAGCTAGACAGCAGTCCTGTCTGACTGCTGTTGGTGAAGTTGCTGAGGTTTAGTGGAAGCAGCATGAGTGAGATGGCCAGCAAGAGCCTACATGGGCCACTTGTCACATATTCACACGTTGTAGTCAGCTGGTTAAGTCTCCCAATTTTGATTTCTAGGTGGAAGAACATGGTAACTGGAGGGAAGGCTTCAAAGACTTAATGAAACCAGGTGTACCAGAGTTAGCCAAACGGGGAAGTTAAGAATACAGTGCTCCAGACTAGGCAAGTCTGCCCAAGACTTCTAACCCAAATGGCAGAGTTAGAATCCAATAGCAAAGTTCAAGTGGCGAGACCATCTACAACCGATCCCTCTTCTGAAATCAACTGCAAGTTTGAGGGTTTCCCAAGCCAATCTCAGTTTCAATAATTCACTATCAAGGTTCACAGAACTCACTGAAAGTTGTTATAGCCACAGATAGAGTTGATTACAGGTCCAGGACCCAAATTATAACCATGTAAAGGAGGAGACTCATAGAGCCAAGTCTACATGGATTCCAGGTATTAGGCTTCCTTTGTCTTCAGGGAGCATTACCCTGTGGACCCTGATGTGTGGCAATATACAATATACAATATAAATTATTATTACCAATCTAAGAAGCTCACTGGAGCTTCAGAGATATTGTGGGGGATTAATTACATAGGCATGGTTGACTGACACATTTCCTTCTGGTTGAACTCAATCTCCACCCCCATCCCTTAAAAGTCAGCCTGATGCCATGAATCACCATGTTAACATAAAACATCAGATGTGGTCCAAGGGCTCCACTATGAATAACAGACATACTGTTTTAGCTTGAAAAGTGCCAAGGGTTTAGAAATTAATTTCCAGAAGCTGGAGATGAAGGCCAGACCTCTCTTTGGGCAAGGCCAAATTCTTTATTACACAAGCTATTTCTACTAATCGAGAAAATATTTAAAGATGGGGCAAGTATCCCTCACAGTTTCAGCAAGGAAGAGCAGAGAGCTGGTCCTTCACTCCACCCTATGTTCCAAGGAATCAAACTACAGTGTTCCAATTTTCCTGCCAGTGTCATCTAATTGGAAAGGAAGGTGCTTTTCCTTCTGAGCTTTGCTAGGGAGCAAATGTCTCATGATATATTATCTGAATATCTATTATCCAGTAAAACATCACTTACCATACCAAGAACCAGGGAAATTTAAAAAATGAATAAGCAAAGAAAATAAAATATGTTAATACTTTATTAAAGAGATGAATCAGATGTTAGAATTATCTGACAAGAATTTTCAAAATCCATCATAAAAATACTTCAAAGAGAAATGAAGAATATGATTAAAACAAATAAAAAATAGCAAGAAAACAGCAATGAAATAGAAATGAAGAGGGAGTTATGAGAAAGAATCAAAAGGATATTGTAGAACTTAAAATTAGAACCAGAATAAAAAATTGCTTGATAGGTTGATCAGTAGTATGAAGAAGACAGATGAAAGTGTTAGTGAATTTGAGGATAAATACATTTAATCAAACTGAAAACAGACAAAATAGAGCAAAAAAAACCCCAAATGAATAAAGTTCAGGGATTATGGGACAATAAAAACATCTAATATTTGTAAATTGGAATTCCAGAAGACAGCAGAGAGGCAGTGGAACTAAAAAAAAGGTATTCAAAGAAATAATAGTGAAAACATACCAAATGTGATAAAAGACATAAACTTACAGAATCCAGAATGTAAGCAGACCCCCAAAATAATAAACCCCGATAAATCCATGCCAGGGTATATCATAAATAAATTTCTGAAGACAAACCAAAACTTTGAAAGAAGTTAGTGAGAAATGACACATTACTATATGAAGAAACACAAATTCAAATGACACCAGATTTCTCACCTGAAAGCATGAAAGACCGAGGAATTAGCACAGCATTGCTTCAAGTACTAGAAAAATAAAAACAAAAGACAACAAAAAAGAAAACCATTGTTAACTGAAAATTTTATATCCTTCAGGAATAAGGGGAATCAAGATTTGCACAGACAAAGGAAAATTCAGAAAATTTGTCAGCAACAAACCTACTTTTAATTAATAACGAATGGAATTTTTTTAAAACAAAATGGAAATGAAAATAGAAAGCTTAAAACTTCAGGAGGAAAAAAAAAAGAACATCAGAAAGGGGAAGGATAGGGACAAAATATTAAACTCTATTCTCATGAGTTTCTTAAAATGTAATTTATGGTTGAAACAAAAATTATAACATCTAATGCAGTGCTCAGTGTATGCATAAAAATAAATATATTTAAAAAGTAGTCAGAGTAAAAGGACTAAAATGGAAATAAGTTTCTACACATTACTTGAAAGGGTAAAATAGTGACCCAATTACACTGTGAATGGATATATATGTATCATGTTGTCTCTTTGTCTTTCATATATCTACATCCGTCTATCTATCTATCTATCTAACCTATCTATCTAGTGGAAGAGAGCAACCACAAAGAAAATATTCAAACTGATATACTGAATAACACTAAGTAATAAAAATAAATCAAGATGAAATATTTTTAAAAATGTTTAGGTAACCCACAGGAAGGCCAGAAAAGTTGTTCAATCAAGATACAGAGGAAGCAAACAGAAAAAATAAAATTAAAGACTTAAGAAAGACCTGACATATCCATAATTACCTCAAATTACATAAATAGTTTAGCATACCCCAATTAAAAGACAGAGACTGACAGCATTGAAAAAAAATATAGCATGACTCATCAATGTGCTATCTTAAGGAAACACTTCAAGTTACAACAATATAGGTAAATTTAAGTAAGAAAAATACATAACACAATATTGTAAACCAACTATACTTCAATTAAAAAGTCATCATGGCAAGCATAATATTGGGAATCACTCTACTGTATACTTGTAACTTCTGTAACGTCTATAATAATGTACAGCAGCAATACTTAAAAAAAGGAGGGAAAAGAAAAGAAATACATACCATTTAACTTTAGGTTTTTAAGATCTAGACATGTGATTAAATTGCATAAAGCTAAACAAACACCCATAAAAATGACTGCATTTATAATGGATGAGTTGAAAAAAATGGATCGATTACATCAATATCTATTTCCAACTCGTGATATATTACAGTTATGCAAGTATTACTATTGTGGGAAACTAGGCATAGAATATAAGGCATCTATCTGTGTCTTTTTTACAACTCCAAGTGAGCCTACAATTAACTTGTAATTTAAAAGTTAAGAAACTGAGGCGTTTGGAAGACACTCCACAGCCATTGGATGAGATTTCAGTTATCATTCACAGAGTTTCAGAAACATCATGATGTCTGAATTTTTCTAATATGTGAACAATGGAAACAAGTACAAATCAATAAGAAAAAAAAAAGTCATCTGAGAAATTTACACATTATACAACACTCCCCAAAACAATAGACCAAAGAAGAAATAAAAATGAAAATCAGAAAATACCTTTTGATTACTGAAAAAGAAGATACAACATACCAAAACAGGGATGCAGATAAGGAAGTGCTTAGAGGGAAACTTATTGTTCTAAGTGTCTATATTAAGAGAAAAACTACATTTTTGCACTGTTAAGGAAATGAAAAGAGAAGCCACAGACTGTGAGATAATGACCTTTGCCATTAAGACACTGGAAAAATGGAAACAAACTAAACCTAAAACAAGCAGAAGGAAGAAACTAATAAATATTACAGCAAAAATTAATGAAATTAAATTATATATCTAATATAATATGGAATATCAGAGACAACAAAAGATAGTTTTCTTGAAAAGAGCAAGAAAACTGACAAAACTTTATGCTAGATTGATCAGAGAGCGAGAGAACTCAAATTACCATAATCAGCATTTAAAAGAGGAAAATTGTTTCTGACCTTACAGAAATAAAAATAATTATAGGGCTTCCCTGGTGGTGCAGTGTTTGAGAGTCCGCCTGACGATGCAGGGGACGCATGTTCGTGTCCCGGTCTGGGAGGATCTCACATGCCATGGAGCGACTGTGCCCTTGAGCCATGGCTGCTGAGCCTGTGTGTCCAGAGCCTGTGCTCTGCAACGGGAGAGGTCACAATAGTGAGAGGCCCACGTACCGCAAAAAAAACAAAACAAAAAAAAATAATTATAAAGAAAATCTACAGACAACTGTATGCCAATAAATTAGATAACTGAGATGAAAGGGTTAAATTCTAGAAAGACAAAAGCTACCAAAGCTGATTCAACAATGTAGACAATATGAAAAACCCTATACCAAGTAAAAAGATCAAATTATCAACTAAAAAACTTTCCACAAAGAAAATTCTAGGTCCAGGTCTTCATGACTTCAGATTTGTCAACAAATTCTTATGTATATCTGTATATATATATCCTAAATATAAAAAGGACTCATAACTCAATAACAAAAAGACAAATCCCAGTTAAAATTCAGCAAAGGATTGAAAAGACATTTGGCTCAGGTAGATATAGTAGTATTCAATAAGCCCATGAAGAGATACTCAACATTATTAGTCATCAGGGAACTGCAACTCAAAACCACCAATACCCACTGGGATGGCTAAAATCAGAAACTGTGGAAAAGAGTTTAGTGGCTCTTTAATATGTTAAATATAGAATTGCTATATGATCCAGTAATCCACTTGTAGATATATGCCCAAAAGTATTGAAAACATGCATTCAAACAAAGAGTTGTACACAAATGTTCATAGCAGTAATATTCACAATAGCAAGTAGATGGATACAACCCTAATGTCAATCAAGAGATGAATGGATAAACAAATGTGTTATATACACACAATGGAATATTATTGAACTGTAAAAGGAATAAAGTGCTGATACCAGGTACAACCTTGAAACATTTGTTTGAATGAGAATATATGGATTCATTCATTATGGATGAACATTGAAAACATTAGGTTAACTGAAAGAAAACACACATGAGATACCACATATTACATGATTTCATGTGTATGGAAATGTCCAGAATAAGGAAATCTATAGAGCTAGAAAGCAGATTGTGATTGTGGGGTATGGGTGGAGGATGGGTACATAAACTGTTGATAGCCAATGTGTTGGGGTTTCTTGTAGAGGTAATGAAAATGTTCTGAAATTGACTAGTGATGGTTGCACTTATCTGTGACTATGCTAAAAACCATTGACTTGTACACTTCAAATGTATGAACTGTGTGATATGTGTCTGTATCTCAGCAAAGTTGTTAAAATAGAAAAGAAATGCAGAGGAGGGTAAGAGCCGCTCGAGTGTTGAATAAGAGAGGCAGTTTGCAATGTTGTATAAGGTGTACAGAATAGGTCCCACTGGGAATGTGAGACTTGAGTACAGACTTGAGGAAGGTGAGGGAGCTGGTCAATAGGATGTCATTCCAGGGCGAGAAATTAGCTAGAACATAAGACCTAAGGGATTGATTGCATCCACGTGGTCAGGAAGCTGCAAGGGGGTCAGAACCACCAGGAAGATCAAGGGTGGAGTTATGAAGGAAGAGATTGTGGAATTAACCTGGGGCTCAGATTATAGAGGGTGTATAGACCATAGTAGGAATTTTGGCTTCTACTCTAAATGAAATGGAGACAAATTAATTGCCTCATTATCAATATTTTCATAAATTTGAAGCATGGGTTAAATTCAGTGCAATTGAATTAATTGGTAATATAAAAATGGTCAATTAAATTTACAAAAATCACTGCAAATTTTGTGACAAGAGAAGTGTGACTCTATCAGTAATGATAAGATAGTCTGGGTGTTAACTGGAATGAGTTAAGATTAATTGCAATATGTCATGCATTATGATATGACAGATTAAAGGAAAATAAGATGTGATCGTAGGCTACATCTGCTACTATTTACAACACTTAAGAATGTAGACCAGCTCTATTATTTTCAAAGCCAGTTTATAAGCCAGCAACGTGTTATGCAAGTTTACTGTTTTCTGGCACACTGAACTTGCTCAGCATGGACAAGTTGTTTTCATGAGTTACTTGGCCCAAAAATGGATCACAATGGATCCTTTAGAAATAACCTTTAGAAATATTATCAATGACTTCCAATTCAACATGAACATATTGTCAAAGGAAATGTATAGACTGTAGAAATGCCAGTTAGCTTGGATCTACATTAAACAAAAATGTGCTTTTTATTACATTATGTAATTGCTTTACATGACTTTTGGTACCTCACAACTTTGGACGAAGAGCAAAGAGATATGAAGAGATTAGGTCTTCACATATGAGGAAATGAAGGGAGAAGGAAGTAACCTTCATCTCTGAAGGTTATTGACTTAGCATTTATCATAGGTTGTCACATTTTCCATCATTCCATGTGTGCCTATAGATAGCTTTCACTCAAGTTCATAAAGCATGTAATGACTAGCTATCAGTTAACCCTTATAGAGGGGACTTCATTCCTAGCAGGACTCAGCTCATGCATTCTAAAGAGGTGTTTTAGGAAGTGTTTATGTTATAGTGGGCCCTTCTTAAGTATATGAGACACACCTGTTTATTTGTTCAATATGGATTAAGATAGTCCACTAAGGAAAAATATTTAGTAAAAAGTTAAATAGCAGTTAACACAATGGAAAAATTATGTTCAATTCCTTTTCCACTTGCTTTCTACATCTCATGCAAACCAACTCGATTCGCTTCAGTTTCCAGTTAACAAGGAAAGTGCCATTTTCATTATTTGAAGTTTCTAGAACAATGAAATAATTTCCTTTTTCCACGAAATGTGTCATAACTGAAAGGTAGGAAGAGTATCCTACATCATATTTATTGTTAAACAAAATACTATTTCTTAGTTTAAATTCAATTTAAAAACTTTATTGAACATATAACACATAAAAGGCAGAAAAGAAATGGAAAGAGACCAGGCTTTTGAGTTATATAGGCTTTAATGCTGAGTTCTCTGTCTTAATTTACTTTGCCTTGCAGGGGCTCAATTTCCTCCAATTTAAGACAGGGATGTTAATGAGGGTATCGTATAGGTGTATTATAAGTATAAAAATTCTATATTTGAGATAACTCTATAAAGCTTAGTAAGAGCCAGGAAATACAGAGATGTAATCTTAATAAACAGCTTATTACATCTGCACACTACATACTGAGTAGAGAAAGCAAGACATACAGTCACTGTGTTTGATCAGCTTTATACTCTCATTTTGAATATAGATATAAAAATATAAACACTACAAGGCTATACATAATTCATTACAATGAGTTTTCTATGAGTGATTCTTTCATGGAAATTTCTTCTGTTCTTCTTTAATGGAAATTTCTCTTAGGGATTTTGATTTTGTAAGAAGTGTCATTTTTAACCTTCTGTTTCTAAAGTGTGTTTTTCAGACAGAAGGAAACAATCCCAGATGGAATCTCAGAGGTGCAGGAAGGAATGAGAATTGGAAGCACAATGAATGTGAAAATCTAAATAAATACTGACTGTAGAAGACCGTAAGAATGATGATTTCTACCTCTATCTATCTATCCATCCATTTATCCATCCATCATCCGTAATAGTAATATGTTATATTTAGAGCACAGAAAGGAGTGAATGAATTTAAAGGTTTAATATTCTCCACTAGTCTATCATCATTATATAAAAGGAAATTTGTAGGCCAATATATAGATAAACATAGATAAAATAATTCTACAGAAATTATTCAAGTATATAGACTTGTAGAATGAATAATATATCCCAATCAAGTTGGGTTTATTTTATTCCAGGCATGCAAAAATGAATGTTTAATTTAATAATAGAAATTAATACATGTGAAGATTATATATATGTATAATCTTGTATAAATATTATATAAATTCTATACATAATTTAGAAATGAATTTGTCCAGGCCAAATATTTGTAATGAAATAAAATTGAAAATACTATCATTAGATAATACTTTCCTAATAATTGTGTTAAATAAGAATCAAAATTTCAGGTAAATTAATAAAATCTCTAAGAAATTTTAAATGTTATTTAGTTCTGTATACTTAAGTTCAATCATATTATTTCTTATGTTTCCATTCTATTTCTTCAGGGTTTCTCTCCTGAAATACATACAAGTCTAATATTTGCACACCTTTATCTCATACTTTTAATTTAGTTATACTTCCTTTCTGTATTCTTATTGGAATTTTCAAGTTGGTACTCAACCACTTCTGAGGTTTCACGTTATTAATTCATCTTTTTACCTCTTTATTATTGGAAGATTCTTTTCCTTATCACTATTTTTGCCCACCCAGTTTTGTTTTGTTTTGTTTTGTTTAATTTTTATCTTGGATAAGTGTCTACATTTCATCTGGCTTCCTTCCATGTACCACATTTCTTCTCATCTTTAGCTATTTTCCTTTTACATTTTGATACTGTTTTGAAAAGACTTTGCGTCCTTGCATTTTACAGAAGCAATCAAAGAGTGTGCTGAAATTTTTTAACAATCCATTGTTAAGTTATTTTCATAGATGCACTCTTAATTTAAGTACTGAGGTAACTGTCTTCTTTTCTATGCTGTGCACTATTGTTGTTCATACCACCTAAGTCAGTTTTTATCTCTTTATATTAATATGCTATCAATAAGAAGACATTTGTCCAGATCCTTGCTTTAGCCAAGTCACTCTGGTGATTTCCCATGGCTATGTTCAGATAACATCTGTAGGGTGGTCAAATTTCCTAAATGATAGAGGTGGAGGTTAAGATATTAGCTTGGCTCTGGGTGCTGCCCCACCCCACCCCCGCCCCCAACTCCTCTATCTGACAGCCTGAACCTATGCAGTGGATGAGAGGGAGTGATCGTGAGTTGACACTGGGTCAGGATACATTCTCTCTGATCACCAACCAGACCATGAAATGCAGTTGTTGGGATATCCCACTCAGCTAAAATGTATCCTACCAAGGATGTGGGTCTCCCTTAGTTTATGCTTTTTGATTTTCTGCAAATCATCTCCTCAAAATGACCGTGAAAAGAGAGTTTGGCAATCCAGTGCTATGAAATCCTTAAAATATAGCACCCATGCCGTTGGGAGATTTACAGATTATGGGACTCAATTCAGGTGCCCCACTATACAAGAGGGAAATAAATGGTTGGGGTTCTCTCAGTTCTCTGTTGAGTATATTTGCTTTTTCCATGACTTTGAAATAATTTTATAAATGTAAGCTTTTTTCCAGTGTGGTGTAAGATTATAAGCACTAATTTTCATCTAAGATTTGTACAACATATTTTCTCTGACAGGCCATGGCCAGCAACTCTTCAGCAATTTATAGCATTTCTACAGTAAGTTGAATTATTTTAAATTAGATTGTCTTTGCCTTAATAAAAATGCAAAAAAGCAATAGCTTTTTGCTAATTAGGTTCAAAAGTTGACATACTGTCTCCTGGAAGTCATAATAATATGAAACTTTCAATAGCCTGGTATGCTTTTATAAACACACACACACACACATACTCACACACACCCCATAATATCCAAAGTTCATTGTAATGTATGACTCCATTTGCCTTGCACAGAATAAAATAATCACAATATATATATTCAGTCCCCAATTTTCTGTATGGCTAATTATAGATACTTTATTTCTAAAACATTGGAGTGCTTTAGGAGCTCTTTCTATATTGCTCTGGAAATTAACTGAACATTGGAAAATAAGTAGGATTTTGCCAATAATAATATTATTAATGTCAAAATAGAATGCTGGTGGTATATATAAAAATTAGGAGCTTGGAATCTGTAACCAAAATTCTAGTTCTGGCATGTCATACTATGTGATCTCAGAAAATCATTTTACATATTATCAGCTCTATGTGCAATTCTGTCACTTTTCAATAAAAGTTTGTTATGTGCCAGGGAAATGCTAGTAACTATGTAATTATTTTGAGCTCCATATAAATCAAGAACATACAGACTCCATTTGTAAAACATTGAAAACCTAATTAGAGATTGGGGGCACGAAAATAATATTCAAGGAATATGCAAAGCAGTGGGTAAGAAACGTAGAATGTTCATGTTTTTAGCAAAAGGGGCATAATTAAGAAAAGATAATATTTAATAAAAAATGTGAATGATGTCTGGTAGAGAAGTGTCATCCACAGATGCAGCAATAAAAATGGTGTTTGCATCTTTTAAAGAGAGAATTATTGAAAAGAACCACCAAGGAAACTTGTCAATCTAATGTGGAAGCAACATAGCCAGAAACAGTGCCACAAATCATGTGACCAAATTGTCCCACAGAAAATACTCCTAGAAACGCTGCCATGGGTGAGGTCAAGTCTTCCCCCACCTTATATTCATCCCTCCATTCTGCCTCCATCATTGTTTTAATGGAAAAGTGATCTTCTCTCAACCACCTCCATCCATCAGCAAGGAGGAGATTCTCTCCTCTGCTCCCAGCACCAATTCAAATACAAGGTGAAGGGCTTCCCTGGTGGCGCAGTGGTTGGGAGTCTTCCTGCCGATGTGGGGGATGCAGGTTCGCACCCCGGTCTGGGGAGATCCCACACGCCGTGGAGTGGCTGGGCCCGTGAGCCGTGGCCGCTGAGCCTGCGCGTCCGGAGCCTGTGCTCCGCGACGGGAGAGGCCACGACAGTGAGAGGCCCACGTACTGACAAAAAACAAACAAACAAACAAACAAAAAACAAAAAAACAAGGTGAAGGCCTTTAACAGGCAATATTTGGTTCCCATATTCATGAAACAGATGCAAAGGAAGCATAGAGAGTGAGTACCTGCTTCTCAGTGGACTCATGTGAGGGATATTCTTTCCGAGTGGGAAGGAACTTTGATGATAAATGTCCAAAGTACCAAAAAAAAAAAAAAAAAAAAAAATTCCCTGTAGTTCACACCTTGTCCACATGATGAAAAACAGTAAGGATTATCCAGCAAATAAACATGGAAACTCATCCAGGAGTGGATGATAAGAAGTTGGCTGGGACTGGGAATCTGCCTTCACTCCAGTATGAGAGGCTTTGCTTCTCAAAGGCTCTCCACACCAGTGCCCCCACCCCAGGCTTTACCCTGAAGGTTTCCAGATGCCCAGATTTCCCAGATAACAATACACCAAATAACAGATGGCCTTGAATCCCACTCTCTAATGCCGCAAGGCTATACTCTGCTCACCACTTAAAACAGGAGTGCAGGAATACGAGCATTTAGTGCCACCCTGGCTCAAACTTGAATTTCCAGATGATGCCAAGACACTGGGTACTAGTGCACCCACTACTTTCTGTTCCTGGGTTCTAGACTGAGGAAAAAGATGCCAATGTCATTTCATCAGACTCTCTTTAACTCCACTGCCATCTACATACACACTTCTTGACATATTTATACTTGAAAACTTAATTCTGTCTATCATCTATCTATCTATCTACCTATCCATTAAAAAAGGACTGCCTTCATATTCACAGATAAGTGTTTTGGGGCACATTTAGAACAATCTTTTCGATATTTTCTTTTGTGAAAAAAAAATCAAAGAACTACTGTTATTCTAGATTTTACATTAATTGTATTTATCTTAATTGGCAATTTAAAGTTAATAGCAGAAGAGCTGTAATCTCTTGTGATATGATTACTCATTTCAAACATATATCAGTGACATGCAGAAGTATACAAAGCTATTGGAAATATTTCAATAATCTATAGGGATGTATGTATGTATTTGAACTCTCAAAGGTAAGGTTACTTTCCTTACAACTAGACATCCACTCAGGCAATTCAAGTCTATTTCTAACATCAAGAATATTTCTTAATTAGCTAACAAAAAGGGAATTTTGAGTTGTTTACTTATACTGGGTTGTTTCAAGTTTGATCCCATTATGTTCAGAGATCATATTCTGAACCAAGTACTTGTGTAAATACCTATATTTATCTATATCTACACTGATAGATTTGTCAATTTTGTTAATCTAGTTATTCAATCATGCTATTTAATCATGCTAATATTCCACATTCTTATTGATTTTGTTTCTGTTTGTTCTATTAGTCACTCAGAAAGTTATATTCAGATTTTCCTGTAGGATTATTGTCTATGTCTCCTTGCAGTTTTATATATTTTTGCTTTGTATAATTTAAGATATTTTATTTACATATATCAAACATATGGAAAAGTACACTGATCAAATATGTACAACTTAATTAATTAGCCCATTAATTTTCCTACAAACCACAGATGGAAATAGAACTATACTAAAAGAATAATACTACTTCTCTGGACCTTCCTGATCACTAATCTTCTTTCCCAATAGTAACTGACCTCTTTTCTCATAAGGTAAAATTTTTGTCTTCAAATTTTTATTATATGAATCAGAATATATTCTCTTTCAGGCCATGTCTTCTGTTCATATATTTACATGGCTGTTATTTTTACATATATTATTTATCTGTTCTACTGATAATGGTCATGATAAAGATGATTCCATATTTTTTTTTTAATTAGTAAACTCTTTGAGAAGTTTTAGATTTAGGAAAAATTAGAGCAGAAATTACAGAGAATTCCCATATACCTGTTACCTTGTCCTCAGCTTCTCTTATTAATAATTCATATTAGTGTGATACATTTATTACAATTAATGAACCAATAATAATGCAGTATTATTAACTCAATTGCATGGTTTCCATTAGAGTTCACTCTTTGTGTTGGACAGTCTATGGGTCTTGACGAAGGCATACACAATGTCATATATCCATCATTACAGAATCATATTGAATAAATGCACTGCCCTAAAATATCCCCACACTACACATATTTATCCCTCCCTCTCCTTCCACAAATTCTAATCATTATTTTGTCTATACAGTTTTGCTTCTAGAGAACGATATATAGTTGGAAAAACAAAGTATGTAACCGTTTTTAGGTTGGCTTCTTACCCTTAGTAATATACAGTTAAATTTCTCTATGTCTTCTCACTGTTTGATACTTTATTTCTTTTTATCACTGAATAGTATTCCATTTTTCCTATGTATCAGTTTATTTATCCATTCACCAATTGAAGGATATCTTGGTTGTTTCTCAGTTTTGTCCAATTTGAATGAACATTTGTGTGCAGGATTTTTGTGGATATTAAGTTTTCAACTCATATAAATAAATACCTAGAAGCATGATTGCTGAATGATCTGGTAAGTCTATTTCTATCTTTGTAAGAAACTGCCAATCTGTTTTCAAAAGGGACTTTATCATTTTGCATTCTCCCCAGGAATGAGTGTGAAGTCCTGTCCTCCATATCTTCATCAGTTATCTAATAGACATATAGTGATATCCCATTGTTCTTTAATTTGCTCTTTCTTCATAACATGGGATGAAATCTCCATTAGTATATCTTCTTTGGTGAGCTTTCTGATAAGATCTTTTACCAACTCTTTAGTTGGGTTTTTTTTTCTTATTGTTGAGTTTTAAGAGTTCTGGGTATATTTTGGATACCAGTCTTCTATCAGATATGTGTTTTGCAAATATTTAGTTCCTCCCAGTCTGTGGCTTGCTTGTCTGTTCATTCTCTTAATAGTGTCTTTTGTAGAACAGAAGTATGCATACTTTTGACACTCCTCTTAGGGAGAGGTAGAATCAGTTTTCCTTCTCTTTGAATCTTGTGGTCTCTGTGGCTTTTTGACTAATAGAATATAAGAGTGTAAACCTGAGCCAATTTTTGGTCTCAGATGTGAAGAGACATTGATTTCTTGTCCTTTAGGATGCTCTCTCTGAGTGCCCTGACTACACTGTGATGTGACCACTATGACATAGAGGTCATGTGCAGGCACACAGGTCAGCAGTCCCAGCTGACCCAGCCTTTCAGACATGCCCACTAACTACCATGGGAATGAAGTCATCTCAAACTTTTTAGAATGGCCCTTCAACCAGCTGAATATTTCACAGTTCTCAGTGCACAGCATATAGAGCACAAAAAGTGCCCATTTGATCCCATACTAGACTCCACGCACAAAATTTTGTTTAAGTAATTCAGTTTTGCAGTATTTTTGTTGTTGTTGTTGCTGTTGTTGTTTTTTATTGCAGCAATATATAATTAGAAAAATGGATATCTGGATCATTTCCAATGAGAGGTAACTTGTATATTAGGGTGTGTGCATCACACACTGTCATTCTGTTTGGGTACATAATGTCAAACATTTGTAGAAAGTGCCTTTTTACCATTTTCTTTTCCACCAGCAATATACAAAAGATACAGTTGATCTACAATCTTGCCAACACTTAGTATTAATATAACACTTTTTAAATATTAGCCTTAATAATGCATAAGAAGCAATATCTCATAGTGATGTTAATTTCATTTTCCCTTATGGCTAATCAGGTTGAACATTTTTCACTGGGCATTTGGATACTTACTTTTGTGAAGTACTTGTGAACACCTTTCATTAAAAAAAATTTGTTAAGTGTTTTGTCTAAAATGGGACATTAGACAACTTGGAATAATCATCTTGCTCAGAAAAAAAATGAAAATATGGATACTTTATAAAAAGATGTATTTGAAGATATCAGAGAGCTACCATCAGCAGAGAAGAATTATATGTCCCAGAGCAGAAGGACTCCTGGAGAGAGGAGATCAGAACTGAGGGCTAATTTTTTTCTTGAATTACTTAACATGTTTGGTCTGAGATGCCAGGCAACCTGAGAAGAATTTTAAACATAATTATAGGTAGGGAAGAGGGTGGACAGGGGAGGACTGGATTACAAGGCCTGTGGTGGAAGAAAGGCACAAATAATTGCTTCAAACTTTACACTGTACCAAATTAGCTTGATTATAAATAAGGGTAAGCAGTAAATAGGCCAGCTTTTGCAGGGGCATAAAAATTAGCTTTGAAATATCTCACTCCTTGATTAGTTGGAGAGGAACACTGATTGCCAGACTTAGCCTCCTGTACAAAGCAAATATAAATCCTATTCGTAGGAAAATAGCACCAATTTGGTGTCAAATTTTATTTAAAATAATTTATAATAAATATATGGCATGTCATGGAAAAATATCCAGGCAAAGGGAGAGAAAACATAACATGATAAGAAATAAATGCAAAGGTCAGCCACCCAGAAATGAACTCACACAAGATCGATAGACCAAATTTAGTAAAAATTACTTTTAAATAATAATTTTTATTATAGTCAATAAATAAAAGACAAGATTGAGAACTTTAGCTAATATTTGAATATTATATACTAAAAAAGAATTTAAATTTCTAGAACTGAAAAGTACAATTATGAAGCAGCTATTAAGCAACAGTGGATGGCAGCATATTCGAAAAACAAGTGTAAAATGTAAAATCAGTCAGAAGAAAAGCATTCAGATTAATGCACATAATGATAAAAGAAAGGAAAATTAAGAAAATATCATGATAGAGAAAAATTAAAGATAGAGGAAAGAGCATGAAAAACATAAGGGATGTAGTTAACAGTTTACCACATTAGAATCCCAAGAAATGAAATGGCACTGAGTAGAGTAAATTTTCAAGTGGGATGGCATAGATTTTGTCAAAACTGATCAACAATATCAAAGCACAAATTTAGGAGGCTCTGAAAATCAAACAAAAATAAACACAGAGGAAAAAGAAAAAAAAAACACCTAGAAATGTCATTGTGAAACTTCTGAGAAGTTAAAGAAAATATGTAAAGAATAAGTGGGAAAAAAACTTGGACTAACTATAAGGGAGAAAGAGACTGAGAACTAAAACTTTCTCAGATAAAACAATGAAAGCCATCAAGTGATGTATTGATATCTTTAAAGTTCTGAAATGAAATAGTTGCCAATCTAGAGCTCTACACTTGGTGAAAATGTCCATCAAAAGCAAAGAAAAAATAATAATAAAAAAATTGTCAGCAACAGACCCACAGCAAAGAAAGCACTAAAGATTATTCTTCACGCAGAAGAGCAATGATCACTGATGAAAGTTTGCAAGTATAAGGAATGATTTTATGGCAGAAATTTAATTGAATAATGATTATATAACAGTCATCTCAAGAAGTTTAAATATATCTAATGTGCAACAGCAACAATGTTAGCATATTGGATAAATTGATTTAAAAATATTTAAAACTTAAAAAAAAATAAAATTAAAACATTAAAAATTAAAGTATTGTGAAGTATTTGGTTTTTTTTAGAAAATAGACTAAAGTATCAATTTATATTAAACCCTGAAGAGTCAACAACGCACACTGTAACTTTATTAACCATTTAAAGCATTCAGAGACTGTATTTCTTTGAAGGGACGCATTAAACATTTTATAATTTACAGTTAAATTATATATATATATATATATATATATATATTTACTAAATCATGGAAAAACATGAAACTCCAACATTAACTAAAATATAGCTCTTCTGGTAGCTTTATAAACATCAGAAATTTGGTTAAAGTTAAGTCTCACCAATTCCCGCACATGGAGGCAATTGCATAACTAGCATTATACTATGTTCTTTAGCTGATTGTCTAATGGTAAAGCAGGAGATCACATGAAATATTGGCAGAATGAGGAAACAAGGAATGAAAACTTTTGTTACAGGATGAGATGAAGTAAGTGGGAGTGGATTTACTCGTTCACAGTAAAAAAAAACAATTGAAAACTAGACAAAATATATGAAACAATTATTCTGAGATATTGGACATCAAGCAGCATAGGACTGTCATCCCTGGAGAAGGAAAGATGAGTCCCACTTTTCCCTCAGGTTTTTGTATGGGAGGAATGTTGGACCAACTCTTATAGAGAGGAGTCCCAGAGAGGGCAGGGTAGGGTCACTGAGCTGAGAAAACAGATCAAAGTTCAAAGCTTAAGTAGCTGGGATTTGTAGGAAATTTCATGTAGAGAAAAGGAACCAGAGATCATTATAAGGCTTCATCTAAGACACTTGCTAAATCCTAAGCCAAACATACATAGGATGAAATTCCATGAGACTCAGTAAAGAAGAACCACCAGGAGGTTATAACCTGAACAATTCCCAGATATCATATGGCAGGATACCATGGTAACTTTGACCAGGTAAGGTGGAGAATCCTCACTGACCATCCAGGATACTCAGCAGATACAGCTGAAGGGACACACCCTAGCAGAGTGTTAAGCCAGCTCTCAGTTAAAACCTCTCTAGACTGATCTAACAGATTATACAGAATAGCCTCCAAAATATAAAAATAAAAACTGATTCTCAAGTGCATAATCTTGCTGAAACAAAGCCAAACGCTCTTCAAAGGAAGGCAATAAAACCCAGGTATTCAATAATGTAATGTCACAGTATCTAGTATCCAATAAAAAAACACAAAAATGCCAAGAAACATGAAAATGCAAGCCATAAACAGAAGAAAACAATTATCACTCACAAATGATGGGGAGAAAGAATTTGCAAGATGTTAAAAGCATATATATATACATATGAAAATGGTGAACTTAATAAGGAGAAAAATATATAAAATAAAAATGCAGCATTTAATGTTGAATAATAAATATTTGAAATAAAAATTTCACTAGATGGAGTTAGCAATGGATGACACACTAGTAAAACAAAGAATTTGAAGACACAGAAACATACAGACCGAAGCACAAAGCTTGAATAAGGGAGGAACCCAGAAACTCACTGACATATCAGACATTATCCAGCAGTATGATGTGTGTAATTAGTGTCCCAAAAAGGATGAGAGAAAAAATACAGTTGAAGAAATAATGGCAAAATAATTCCAAATTTAATAAAAAAAAAACACATAACACAAAGACCCAATGAGCTCCAAAAACAACAACAACAACCCAAAACAAACAAACAAAAATGAAAAAAAAAGGAGGCAAACCTCTGGGAAAAACATACCAAGAAAGTCAGAAAAAAAAAATATCCTTCACAGAATAACCCTAGGCTTCTAATCAGAAACTATGAAGCCAGAAGATAATTTAATGGAATTTTTAAATACTGGAAGGTAGTGGTGTGAACACCTACTAATTTGATATCCAGTGAAAATGTCTTTCAAAAATGAAGTCAAATAAGAGAATGAAAAATGTCATTGTGGGAGAAAATATTTGCAAAACACAAAGAGGGCAAATATCTAAACAGACATCTAACCAAAGATATACAAATTGCAGATAAGGATAGGAAAGGATGCTCAACATCATATGTCATTAGGGATTTGAAAATTTTTTTAAAAAAGGAAGATACAAGTAACATCTATTAAAATGGCTAGATTCCAAAACATTGCCAACACCAAATTCTGACAAGGCTGTGGAGCAAGAGTAGTTCTCAATCGTTCCTGGTGGGATGCAAAATACACAGCCATTTTGGAAGACAGATTGGAAGTAATCAATACTTACAAAAGCTAAACAAAGTCTTGCCATACAATCTGGGAATCATGCTCCAAATGTTTGCCCAAATGAGAAGACCTATGCCCATAAAAAACCAGCACACAAGGGTTATAGCAGATTTATTAATAATTTCCAAAGGATATGATGTTCTGAAAAGGTGAAACTTTGTAGACTGTGAAAAGATCAGTGGTTTCCATTAAGTTGGAGGGGAAAGAGAAAGGGAGCAAAAGGGATTTTTAGGACAGTGAAACTAGTTTGTATGATCTGTAATGATGGAGCCAGGATTTGATGCATTTGTCAAAACCCACAAAAATGTACAACTCAAAGATTGATCCTTTTGATCCTTAATGTAAGTTATGGGCTTTAGTTAATGGTAATGTATCAGTAGCACATCATTTGTAACAAATGCACCACACTAATGTGAGATGTTAATAACAGGGATGGTGGAGAGAGAGAGAGAACCTGGGGAAATGTCCTTCTCATCAGGTTTTCTGTAAACCTAAAACTACTCTAAAAATAAGACATATTAATTTTAAAAAATACAGGTAAAATAACGACTTTTTAATTGACTAACATCAACAACTAAAAGTTGCGAGTTCCTCCCAACTTGTGTAAGAGGAAATGTTAAACAAGTTCTACAATAAGAAGGGGAATAGTATCATATGGAATGAAGGCAACAAATGATAAATAAGAGGGGATCTAGAAAATATTTTTAATCCTTTTCTAACTTTAATTTAGGATAATTGACCATTTAAAGAAAAAATAATATATTGAGCAGTTTATAATGTATTTAGAAGAAAAAAATGTGTGGCAACAATAGCGCAAAAGGAAGAATAATTGAAATATACTTCTGTTAGAGTTTTAGATTATGTGTGAAGCAGTATTAATATTTGAAGGTAGACTGAGAAATTTAACATGAATATTGTGAACCTTAGAACAGTCACTAAAAATAAAACAAAGATGAAGAGCCAAACCAAAATTAAAGGGCATACTAAATTTTCATTCAACTAATTCAAAAGGAGTGTGAAGAATGGGAGAACAAAACAGGAAAAATATCAAGATGGCAGTTGTAATTCTGATCCTATCAATAATTACAATAAATTTAAGTTGTTCAAGCACTCCTATCAAAAGCCAGAGATTATCAGTACGGATAGAGCAGAATGTACTACAGGCTGTCTATAAACAACCACTTAAACATAAAAATGAATAGGTTAAATATTAGAGTGGAAACAGATGGATGCTCTTATCACACACACACAAAACTTGTTGTTACATTAATACTAAAAAAGTAGATTTCAGAGCAAGAAATAATACGAAGGCTAAAATAAAAAAAAAAAAGTGACATATATTAATGATAAAGGGATAAATTTTCAAGTAGACCTAACCATTCTAAGTTACCAGGTGGAACAAAAATTAAATGACCTTTAAGGAAAAACAAAGTAACAACTATATTTGGAGATTTCAACATTCCTCTCCCTGCCACCATTAGAAAAGGTAGACATACAACCAGTAAGAATATGGAAGATTTGAACAACACTGTTGACCAAACTGGCATTTATTGAACACTCCAGTGAAAAATGGCAGAATTCACATTCTTTATAAGAGCTCTTGAAATTCCTACCAAGATAAGCCATATACCTGGTCCTAAGACAAATCTCAATAAAAGTAAAAGAATCAACAAAAATTAATTAAATATAAATATAATAGCAGAAAGGCACTTAGGAAATCCCTACTTGGCAATTAAAGAACAGACATCTTATTAACAGTGAGTTAAAAAAGATATCACAAGAAAAATTAGAAATATTTTGAATTGACTAAAAATGAAAATACAACAGGTCAATATTAGTGAGATATACCTAAAACAAAACTTATAGGGAAATTGCAATATTTTATGTTTATATTACTTAGATATATTCTAAAATTAATGATCATTAAATCATTCTGTTACTGACCAGGGTTCTTGGCCTCCTTAATCAATAGAAATTGATAAGAGACCAGACAAGAAATTCAGTCAAGGCTTTATTGGGGCCCCTGCTGCAGCAGGGAGGAAAAAAACACAAAACAGTTTCCCTTGCTCACTTCCTGAGAGGGTGAGAGCTGGTTCCTTATGTGGGGTGATGGTCGGGGTGGGGTCCAGGGGTCTGGCCGGAGGGGTGGCTTTGGTTGTGTTGAGTGCAGGAGACATGCACAGTACCTTGCTTTTGTTCCTGATGACCTGCTTTTGCTCCCGGCTCTTCAGAAGTAGAAGTTGGGTTTTTTGGTCTTTCTGTATCTTGTTGTCCATAACTTGCTCCAACTGCATATATGTGCAGTTAGTTTTAGTCCCTTATAGTTTCTTTGTATTTTTGTCCAGGTGCAAGCACTGCAGCAAAGGGTCCCCAGGTGCCCGCTCTGCCCTGTCTCAATTCTTCTGTCTTTTTGACACTTCCAGTGTATTTCAAATCTTGAGTTTAAACAGTTCACTTAAAATTCAAGAGGCCAGAGTAAATGCAGTATCATATCTAAGATGTGTAAAACAAAACAAGACAAAAACTAAACAATAAAAATTAAATCAGAGATATTTTTGTCTACCAAAATCTTTGACTTGAATCTTGACTTAATTTGTAACTTCATATCTGATCTTAAAATAGCTTATTGATAACATTTTACTTAGCTGTGAGCTGTATGGAAAAGTATTTGGAGATTTTATATAGAGATGTGTCTGTATATATATATTATATATATACAATAATGGGATCTATAATTATATGTGAAATGCATAATCTATACTATATGATACCTACCTATATATTATGTTGATAATATTTATATTAATAATTTAAAATATATTATATACATATATTAACTATAATCATACATAAACAGCATTATTTATATAAATAATATAAATTAGTATATAAATATAATACTATGTAAAAATAAATATAATGTTAAGTAAAATAAATACATTATATATATATGAATAGATTTTATATATCTATATAATATAGATTAAATATCATATATATTACCTACTCAAATATTTATTAAGAATATATATATAATTTATATTTATTTTAAAATCAGTACTTCTGTTTCTGTGTACTTTTTTGATCTCAGTGAATTCAGACACATCATCTACTAATTTATTTTAAATTCTGGGATTTTGATGATATTTTATCACCCTCTACCCTGCACAGATTGCAATAATATACTAAATTTAGAAAGTTCCTAGTACCAACAGACCGATGGTCTGTTTTAGTATGTACTGTCTTCCACCAATGTGGGTCATGAATTTTGTTGATCTTATGAGGCTTTAATATTTTTGAAATCTCTTTATATGGGGATTGGAAAATTTAATAACAATGTATAACTAAATATATATACACCTATAGTATATTATACTGTATATATAGTATTTTATCACATAATTTCTTAGGTCAGATTCATACTTACAGATATGCCAGATATTTGTTTTTAATATAACTTTTATATGGGTTAAAGTTTTCGGCTCAGTTCGGACAAGCTCAGGATTCCAAATCTAGCTATCCAGTATGGTAAGTAGTGGAAGAAGTGTAGTGCCTCCCTCTTAGGAATATCTTTGTGAATATTCATTGAAGCTCCTAATTCAACATGAAAGTGTCTAGACAGGACACAGTGAACATAAAATATTCTATAGTTTCTCTAGCTTTGGTTTCTGAGTGTTGGTTAGATTTTTGCCAAAGATACAGTGATTAGCAATATTCCTTGGAAGCAGCATAAAAGTGGGTTCCCTCTGTTTACTCCTTTGTGAGAAATAATATTTTTAAACATACAGTGCATCATGGCAGCTGAGTAAACAGGAAAATAAGATTCATTTATTATTAATTAATTCACAAATTCAAAATAATTAGTGAGTTTCTGTATGTTAGTCACTGGATGTAATGTGATGAGCTCCTCACTCTCTTAGAGTTTAGAATATTGTGGGAAAGAAAGATAAGTTAATAAGAAATACCTATGCTTAAAAAAACAAACAAATATTTAAAGAAAAATTTAAAATGCAATGAGGGAAGTAAAAGGGAATTAACATAGAGAATAATATGATGTGATGGATTTAAAGAGTGAACAGAGAATGTCATGCTGATGGGAAGTTGTTTCGGGACCTATTGAATGTGAACATTACATTATTTATATTTTGAGCATTTAAAAATTCCAGTCAGCAACTATTTATTGTGTATATACTATGTATCATCTCTGTTCTACGTGCTGGAAATGCAGAGGTAGGGAAGACTCAAAGTCTCTGCTCTCAAGTGGCTTACATTTTAGTGAGGAGACAAAAGGATGAGCATAAAAATGCAATGAAATCTATAAAGAAAGTAATATATTTTCTCAAAAGCCAGTGTTCTTAATCACACAGAACTAATCCTTATGCAGAAGGACTATATGGCTTCCTAATGAAATATCTCTGACAGCATCAAGGATAGTAGTTAAAATTCCATTAAAAAATCACTAAAATGAATCAGTTTCCCCATAGATAAAACCAAATATTACACCCGATCTTTAAAGAGCATACTCATAGTTAAACCAAAGACCCTTGTCTCTGGGAGGTAGATTTAGTTAGGGGTATACAATTATAGCCAAAATAAAGCAGAATAACGGATAGAACAGGTGGGTAGCAGAAACACCAACACACTGTATTTTCAAATCTAAACTTTGTAGGAGAATTACAAATTGCTTCAACTAACTTATTTCCATCAGGTTGAAGACGTTTTGAGGGTTTTTTTTTTCTTAAAACATAAAAATGATCCAGATTATCTGTGGTCTGCAAAGACAGACTCAGAAACACAGCATTCTCTGGACAGAAAGCAGTGTAGATACAAAGTCACTCTTCACCTTTTCTGTGTCTCAAAGACACACTGGTTTACACTCTGAATCATGTGAGGTACAGAGAATAGCCCACCACCTGACTCTCTTATTTGGAATTCCAGAAAAAAAAGACCAGTCAACCGACTAATCCACTGAGTATGCCAAACGTTTACCACTAACAGAGAGCTAGACAGATATTTGTTTATTTCACAACATCCATGAAGTTGGAGGATTTTATCACTACTGCTCTCATATTTAAACGTGAAGTCTTCTAAATCTGGTAAGATGGATATGAAAGAGCATTTCCTCAGAAATGAAACTATTCACACACCTGTGAGGTATATAGAGGAAAAATAAAAATAAAAGAATAATAAGCTTGAGTTCTTGCTCTTGACAAAGTAACTCACTAAAAAATATACAGAGAAAAATACAAGTTTAAAATAATTAAACGCAAGACAACTGTAGATATTTTAAAATGCTGAGAAGATTTTAATTTGCTTCAGTTGAAAATAACTATATTTCTGGTGTTTGAAGGCACATAATGAGCAATTATATCACACACGATAGATTCAGCAATGAAATATTATCAGTTAGCAGCTGGAACTCATAAAAGCATAGCACAATGTGAACATGAAATTTGCTAGAATAAACCATCTGCTGAAAAATACTATTCTGCAAAATTAAAAGTGAAGTTAAACTATTATTTGCCTTGTTTAATAGATTTATGAAAAAAAATGATGAGGTATTGAAAAAGTTAGCTGCCACCTTAATTGATTCTCCATTGGTTTCAGTAATGCACAGTAAGGCACCGTATATCAATGTTGCTAAACTAACTACACATAGCATAAATAGTCTGAAGATAAATTTTGTAGTTAAAGTAGTCAACATATTTTCAAAGCTTTTGACACAAAATGCAAATAAAGCTTTTTAAAAGTTTCAGCAATTTACATTCTAAACAATAGTATTAGTCATCCATATCACCTTCTTTTCATCATACCTGCAATACCTGCTACTGTGACATTTAATCTTCATTACTTTATAGAAGAAAAGACATGGGTTCAATTTTTATTTGCATGATTTCTAGTGTAGCTGAGTATCTTCCCATGTTTATTTGATTGTGTTGCACTGTTTTTGTCTCTGTGTGTAAACTTGCTGCAGATGTTCTATACTTAATACCACATTTTCTCACTTAATTACTAAAATAAGAATATTAACTACTGATATTGGAAAATAAATATTTTGCTCTATTCATCCATGTTATTATATGCTTGTTAATTACTTTAATTATACAACTATAATGCATATATTTTAAATTTTATTTATTTATGTCTCTCAGTCTCTTTATTTTGGTGTCTGTATTTGAACCCATGCTATAAAGGTTTATAACTGCAAAAATTATATACATCTTCACATTTTTAGGTAGTTTTCTGAATTCATTTTTCATTGTTATTAAAGCCAGTTTTAATTTGGGTTTATGTTATTATCTGAGTTAAGAATCTAAATTTTTATTCTCTTATAAGTTATCATATTATCCCAGCACCATATAGTGCTTTTTTATATGATATGCATTATAAGAACTTAGGACTGATTAATTTACAAAGATGAAAATAGTAGAAGTGCATGTATAACCATAACATTTAATAAACTATTTAATAATCTAGAATTGAAAAAAATTCTTTGGGTTGAAAAATCCCTATAGTAAAAAAAAAAAAAAAAAAAATATATATATATATATATATTCAAAACATAAGGATGATACAATTATTAGAAAAATGAGTAAGTAAAATAAAAAATATTGCAAGTGAAACAGGCAGAGTCACTTTATTAGACTACAATTTTGAATTACTAATAAAATCTTACAGTAACTGAAATATAAGTATGAATAATGGAAGGTGGAAAAGTGTCAAGAATTTTTTTTTAAGAAATGAAAGAGAAAAGTCACAAAGGCAATAAATGCTAGGATAAAAAGTATCAGAATTTTATAGCTAATCATGTTGTCTAATTAGATAAATGCACATTTAAATCCCCTGAAATTTGAGAATACACTGTGATAAGCACATGTAAAATCTATAAAATTATCCATGTTTTAGGTCCTAAGAAGATATTAATCAATTCTTGAAAAATCTACTGAAGTAGAAAATACCCTCTCTGTGCTTGATGCAATAACCTTAGGAATGGAAGTAACAAATAAAAACTTAGATATTTAAAAAAATAAAGAAAACATTTGTTTTGGGTAACATAAGAAAATCTACAATTGCCAAATATCAAGAACTGTGGTTCTCATCTGGTGGGGATTTTATCCCAGGGACATTGTACAATGTCTAGAGATATTTGGGGTTGTCAAGACTGGGGTGGGGGGGTACTGAAATCCAGAGGGTAGAGGTCAGGCTAAGCACCCAACATTGCAATGGCAGTCCCCCACAACAAGAACTATCTGTCCCTAAATGTCAGTAGTGCTAAGGTTGAGAAACTGTAACCTAGAAAATAAAAGCAGTTTTAGTTGTTTGAAAAACTCGGGGAAAAAAATCAGTGCCCAGAGGGGGAAAAAGTGTAAACATTATAATTTCCACATAAAGTTACACAAATCCATGCCATACATGAGATGGAATAGACATAAAGTAGTATTTTCTAGGATTAAGTAAGTGGAGTTTAAAAAAAATTCCAAGTTGAATAGAATTCATAGAAGAAAACTTTATGTCATAAAAATATACATTTTAAAAATATGGATTCAAATAATTTTATGAAAAAATTCTTTTAAACTATCAAGAATCAAGTAAATTTTTTGCATGGTAACAGAAAATGGAGAAATAATGAATTTTTTTATCAATTCCTCTACCAATCTGACACAGCAGTAATTATGAAATGCAACAGATACTGCAGAAAAAAATAAATATGTAGAGTACAAATCACTTATAATCATTGATACAAAAATGTCAAATAAAATATTAGTAATTTCCAATAATATTTGAAACATTAATGGAAAAGAATACTATGATTAAACAAATTTCCACCTTAGGAATAAAAGTGTGATTCCAACTCAGATAATCAAATGATATAAATAATCATATTATTAGTCCAAATTAAAAATAAATATGAGATTATCAATGCATGCTGAAAACACACTTATTAAAAAAGTTATATTCATGTCTTTAAAGATTCTAAAATCTATAAAGCACCTGATATTTTATACACACGTGTGTATATGACAGAGTGAAAGAAACATCTAGCTAGAGACAGAGAAGTGAATATAAGACATTAATTTGCAAATACAGAGAAAGAATATCAAATAGAAATTATTATCATATTTAATGGAAGTTAAAATCAATTAAAATATTCAATGGTAAATAAAATAAAAAGTATATGCACTGGTATAAAAATTGGTATAAATTTTTGAGTTTATACTGTTATATTTTTATAAGAGGAAAATTCAAGCTTAATGTAAACATTTACAGAAAACAGAGAAATAATTTAACGGAGTTTTTAAATAACAAATATATGCTATTCTCTCTCTATATATATATACACACACACATATATACATATGTATGCATGTATATGTTGTATATATATATACAGAGAGAGAGCTTTAACTTGTTATATTTATACCTGTATCTACCTATTTAACTATCTCTATATCTATTAATCAGGAATATAAATGTAGACCTGAATAAACAGAAAGGCACAAATGATCCTCAGGAAAGAAAGAAGGATCAAAGAAAAATTCTTCCCAAATTATTCTATTAATTTATTGGAAGTTCAAAGAAAATTCCATCGGTATAATTTAGCGAATTTTAAAAACTCTAAGGTTCATTTAAAATAAAAAATATGTGTACTAGCAATAAAGAGAAATAAAAGTGTGCACTAAACCCAATATCTATTGAAATAAAGTTTTAAGCTCTAGTAACCATTTAGGGATAGGTATATCAGAACCCACAATAGAATAAAAGCTAAAAATAGACTCATGGACGCTTATGAGTTTAGGATGTGTTTTAGATGACATTGTCAAAACAATGGACAAAAGTTGTGTTATTCTTACAGTTTTACTGGCTTGAAGAACCAGAGAAAAGGGTTAGGACAACAATATGACAGCAATAGAATAAAAGGATAGGAGAGGGTATAAAGAAACATACATTTCACATACAATTTTGTAAAAGTCATTTTAGCTAAACTGAAAAGTTGAGGATATATATTATAATCTGTAGAAGAGCCACTAAATAAATAAACAAATAGAAAAGTATTGCTAAAATGGCAATAGAAAATTAAAAGCAATTTCTAAAAACATTAATAGCACCTATGATTTCTTAAATGTATTTGGGAACAAAAAGCCCTTTTGTTTTAGATTCACTTGCATTTGTATGGTTAAAAAAAATGATAATAATAGCAATGTCTTCTATCCTTTTCTGTTATGCATCTTTTTTATGTTCCAGAATTTTTTATAAATATAAATGCCTGTTAAAATATATAATAAGCTGCTGTTTTTAAAATGTGTGATTGAATATCCTTCAGATCTTTTCACTTTTCACATAAGTACTACATCTCTCAGATTTACCTGGAAAGCATAATAATTTGGATTTATCTTACCACTTGATTGATCTAGTACAGATATTTTACTTTTCTACGCTGTGTATCTTCTCCAGTTGTTGATATACCTTTGATGAAACTCCATGTCTGGTTTTCTCTGTGGCCTGGTCTCTACGCCAAGGATGTAGTATGGCTCTCTCTGGGTTTTGTTCTGGGACTACTTACTGCCTGGCAGTTTGTGGCCATGTCTGGACCCATCTGTAGGGAAGGCCCTTGAGGGAGAACACTGCCCATTTTGGAGTGAAACCGCCAAGTCTAGATTTCCGAGAACAGCCTCACTGTAGAAGTGTTTTATTTAATTTTTAAATATGCTCCATCTTGTACAATAAATGTTATGCTCATCTAAGTAAGAGATATGGTCAGGAAGAATTACCGCACATCGATTTTCAATTTGGTGATTCACATATATCTTCCACACTCGCCATAGTCACCTCAAAATCCCTCCCTCCCAACACAACAAACAGCGCTGAGAATGTATATTCACCACTGGATTTGTTTTTGCACCATTAACCGTAATTCTTACTGAGGTTTCTGTTAGAATTTTCACTATTTAATTTCCCATAAAATTTTAGTTTTCCTTAGTATGAGATCATGGATGATTTTCTTCAAACTGGTTCCATTTATACCATATCAGTTTAAAGTTACATGATTATAGAACATGAAATGTACCTTTTCTAATTTCAGTAATGAAGCGTTTCCATAAGTTTTTAGCATGTGACTTGTGAGAGTCATCACTTATATTTAATTAATGGGGGAAAGAGAGAATGCATACTTTGTGTTATCTCATACTTTTATCTATCGCCAAATGAAAATAATAGTTTTAGTTAAAATATTTGAGCTTAACAGAGGCTTTAAGATATGGTGTGATAGAGTATTGCAATACCACACTCTTCATTTCATCTCTAGTTTTGCACATGATTTTTTTTTTTGAATTTTGCCTTTTTACTTTTTTAAATTTTATTTATGGCTGTGTTGGGTCTTCGTTTCTATGCGAGGGCTTTCTCTAGTTGTGGCAAGTGGGGGCCACTCCTCATCGTGGTGTGTGGGCCTCTCACTGTTGCGGCCTCTCTCGTTGTGGAGCACAGGCTCCAGACGCGCAAGCTCAGTAATTGTGGCACACGAGGCTAGCCGTTCCGCGGCATGTAGGATCTTTCCAGACCAGGGCTCGAACCCATGTCCCCTGCATTGGCAGGCAGACTCTCAACCACTGAGCCACCAGGGAAGCCCGCACATGATTTTATCATTGTTCCATCCTTACTCCTACTAAAGTGATTTTTCCAAAATATGTATCTTGTCATCTACCTGTCGTTATCAGTGAGTAAGTGGAATGAAAAAACAAAGTATATATCTTTATCTGGAAAAAAAATATGATCAAATTCAGTAATAAAACCAACTGGTCAATTACACAGCTAATCACTGTGTATTTTGAAGACAACATGAACCCACTGTCATAAAAATTATCATTTCTATCTATATGAACATCACCTATGCAAATCTATGCAGAAGTCAGTGAGAATTGATTTTTCCAGATACTGAATTGTATAGATGACAGTACAGAAATATTAGAAGGCACCAACCTTCATGGTAAAGGACATGGGAAATTCGTGAGAAGATAAAATTGGAGAGAGAAAATTTAGCAAAAATCCATGAGTTAGAGCTGTTGATTCATACTTGTTGATATTCCAATGCAAATTGCATTTAACAAATGTTCTGTGGGCTGACACTATATAGGTTCCCATGATATCCCTGTTCCAGAGGTATAAGAGGGAAAATTTTCACTGAGGAAACTATTCTAAGATTGAACTTAAACCGTATCTGGTTTGTAAAGGGAAAGCCCAAAAAATACTGAATACTTTAGATGTCAGATAAAAGAATGCCAGGTATGCTATGATAATCAGCAATGATCGTTAACACAATATATCAAATCAGTATTTGAATTAGCTTTTGAATTACAAGGACAAATGGATCAAGTCTTAAGTCTTTAATAGATTAGTCTTCTTATTATGCTGCCTTTTTCCCTGTTTTTCTACAAGGAGATTACAAAGTTGCAAACCTCAGCTCCTCTCATTTTATGTTCCTGCTAAGCCAGAAGACTTGCAGTTCATCAATCAATGTCCTAAGTGCTCACAAGTTATATACTTTTGTAGCTTAAGCTGCCTTTCCAACTCCCTAAATGATCACCTTTATTTATTCTTGTTCTTTTTCACGACAGCATCCTTATTGACCCTATAACGTAAATTAAAAATGTAAGCTCCTATGCCCTCATTCTTCATCTCATTTTAATATCTCCAAAGTTAATCTTTTAATTGTATTTGCTTTTAAAAGATTAAACCTAAGTATAAATGAATGTGTGCATTCCATTTGCATTATTTTAGTGTGAATTTGCTACACTCCCCTACACACATGAATAGAGATTGTATCTATGCCCATGATGTCAAATATCCAACCAAGAAGACAAGAGAGTTGAAGTTTTAGGACCAGTGATAAACTATAGTCACCTCTCTTGTGATAAGATTAGGGTATTAACTTTGTGTTGCCACTTTAACAAATTACCACAAACTTAATGGCTTAAAACAAAGCAGTTTTATTATCTTACAGTTCTGGAGGTCAGAGTCTGAAATAGGACTTGGGGTCTAAAACCAAGTTTAGCAGCAGGACTGCATTCCTTCTTTACAGGAATGCAGCCTCGTTATGAGGCTTTATGGGAGAATGTGTTCCTTAATTTTTGCAGTACAAGGAGGTTGCCCACATTTCTTGGCTCATGGACTGATTCTTCCATGAAAAACTCACCAGTGTTGGGCCAGGTATTTCTCGTCTGTCTCCCTCTCTCACTCCTAGGGAACCTTGTGATTACATTGTGCCCACTCATACAGGATAATCTCTCCAACTCAAAGTCCGTTGATTAGCAACTTTAACCCCATGGGCAATCATTTTGGGTTGCCATTATTTTATCTATCAAAAATAGTCACAAGTCTATTTACCTAAAGTCTAAAACGATCTTTATTATTCTGTCTCCCATCACTCCCCAAAGAATCTTCAAAAATAACATAGATGGTGGTAAATACATATATATATATATATATA
>NW_020175105.1:4124897-4144143 GCF_003031525.2 Neophocaena asiaeorientalis asiaeorientalis | reverse complement strand
AAGTTAGGTATGAGGAAAGCAAATGTTAGAAACTCCAGAATTAGTTTTTAAAGATATTTCTATTGTTTGTTGACTTCTTGCCTCTAATAAGCAAAATGCACAAAGATCATTTATCTTACCCTCACACAGAAACATACACAGGCACACACATGGTTAAAGAGGTAAGAGAAAGTCCTAAAGGGTTCCTCAGATCTCCTCTATGCCTCGCCCATGTCTTCAGAATAAATTATTCGCTAATCACTACATAAAATGCAAACAATATTCTGGGAGATTTTTTTTTTTTTTGTAGAGTCTTTGAGATATTTTATGTTGCCAGTCAGGTTTTTATGTGAACAGATAATTTATTACTCCTTTTTGATCTGTAAAAATTAATTTTATTTTTTTTTCCTGAAATTTACTTCTTAGTGCTTATTTGAATTTATTTTGTTCTTGTTTTTCTAGCCTCTTAGGAAAGATGTTTGAGTTACTGATTTGAGAAATTCCTTTGCTAATATAGCATTTAATGCTGTAAAAATACCTCAAAGTGTCACCTTAGCTGTGTCCTAAATTTGGACATGCTTTATTTTTATTTTCATCTAGTTCAAAATACATATTTTTAAACTTCCCATAAGGCTATATCTTTAACTCATGTGTTAGTAGTGTTTTATATGATTTCCAAATATTTGGAGATATTTTTTATATCTTTCTGTTATAGATCTTTAATTCTCTTATGGTCTGAGAGCATACGTTGTATGATTACTATTCTTTTAAATTTGTTAAGATGTGTTTTAACCCAGAATATGATCATAGTGAATGTCCTATTTATACTTGAAAATAAATTGCATTTGTTATTAATATTTGGATATCTTGTTGGTTGATACTATTTTTCATGTGTTATGAATCCTTACTGAATTTGTGTCTATTTATGTCAATTATCGAGGGAAAAATGTTGACGTCTCCAAATATTGTGGAATTTTCTATTTCACTTTTCATTTCTGTCATGTTTTTCTTCGTGTATTTTGAAGGTCTGTTCTTAGCTGAAGGCACAATTAGGATTTTTATGTGTTCTTGAAAACTGACCCTGTTATCATCTGTAATATCTCTTTTTATCTCTCATAGTATTCCTTCTTCCAAATTCTACTCTACTTAATAAAGAAACATTCATAGTTTCTTAGTGTTTGTATAATATGTCTTTCTCCATTTTTTGATTTCACTCTATCTATATCTTTATATGCTGGCATTAAGATAAGTTCATGTATAAAATACTAGGTTAATAATTAAAAAAAAAACATTTTAAAGATGAAATTCTTCATATTTGTCCTATTTGGTATTCTCTGAGTTTCTTATATCTGGGGTTTGATGTCTAATTATAGACCCTTATTTTTTAAAATATTCATTCTAATCCATTCTCTTTCTCTCTTCCTTTTCTAGGATTTCAATCATAAGTATGTTAGAATGCTTGTTATTGTCACATAGCTCTGGAATATTTGGTTCTGATAATGATAGCATTGATGATGATAATTATAACTTTTTATCTTTTAGTTTGCGTAATTTCTCCTACCTTATATTCAGATTGCTGGATCTTTCTTTACCTGTGTTTTGTCTACTGGTGAACAACTTATCTAAATTACTCTTCTTTGTAACTATGATTTTATTTGTTAACATTTTATTTTATACTTGTTATAGTTCCCACTTCTCTGCTGAAATTAATCCCTGATCTTGTATGTTGTTCACCTTTTCCTTTGGAACTCTTAACATTTTGGTCATAGTTATGGTAAATTCTTTGCCAGGTAGTTTCAACATTAGTCTTGTATTTAAATCTATTTCTGAGGGGTTTTTTTTGTTTGTTTGTTTGTCTTATGGGTATATTAGAGTTCTCAGGGATATAGAACCAATAAGATGTCTATATATAAAGAGAGAGATTTATTTTAAGAATGGTCTCGCTTATGGAGACTAGCAAGTATAAAATTCACAGTTTAAAGGCTCTTGGGCTGGAGAACTAGGAAGAGCCAAAGATTGAAGTTCAAGTTTGAAGGCATCTGCAGGCAGAATTCCCTCTTGATCAGGGGATCTCAGTCTTTTTCTTCTAATTAGGCCTTCAGCTGATTCACTGAGGCCTACTCACATTATAGTGGGCAATCTGCTTTACTCACATTCCTTCAATTGAAATGTCAATATCATCAAAAACACCCTCACAGAAACATGCAGAATGAGTTTAACCACATATCTGGGCATAGCGGCTCTGCTAAATTGACACATAAATTAATCATCACAATGGGTGTGTGTTTTTTCTTGCTTACCTATATGCCTCATTCTGGTTATTTTTATTGTTGACATTTGGGGATCTTGTGTAAGATAATGAAGACTGAGATCAATAATTTTTATGCCTGAAACTGGGCACATATTTTCTTCTGCTAGGCTTTTATTTTGGGGGTTTGAATTAATCTAGTTAGGACTTGGGCTGGCTTTGAGGATTATTGTTGCTATGGTTACCCCTGGTGTATCAAAATTTTCAAGTGCCATCAAACTGCTTTGTCTTTGTGGTGAAGGTTGTTTCCCAAAGTGTTACTTCAACCCTGACCTGTAGGTCTTTCTTTTTGCACTGTGCCTAAAGGAGGATCTCTTTGCTTATTACTGTCCCTCTACTGTTTTTTTCCCAAAAGTATTCTACTGTCACTTATTATTCAAACTTGTTAGTATAGTGGAGGGGGCATGCATTCAGGTGGGCCTTTTCAGTTCTGATTTCACCTTGTTTTTGTACAGGCATCTTATTCTTTGCTCTCAGGCTGTGGACTGCTGCTCTTCTGGTCCTCCTCTGGCTGTATTGGTGGGCTCAGTGCTATTCCTGCTTTACCCTCAAAAGTAGTTTTTCCCTCTTTCCATCCCTCCTAGCTCCAGGAGTTTTTAGGAGTTCCCTAAGGTGGGGATATTTGCTGCCTTCATCCCAGATTAAGGCTTTCTCCCGCATGGTGGAGGTTTAAAGAATAGTCATAGAGGAGATTTGTGTACCTCTCATCTGATTTCTGTTCCACTTTCCTATCACAATGAACATATTCTTAGAGTCCTTGTCAGTCATTTGTGAGCACCCAGTGGGGTTTGTGGAGAAAAACGTTTCAAGATGTTGGATATTTCGCAGTTTCTGCCGCTTTCAGTGGTTTCATACTGTCCAGGCAGTGCATACCCAGCCTTTGGGAATTTATCAATTATTCAGGCTAAATTCCTCATACAAATGTCCATTTGCACCTATCCTCTGTAAGTGCGACCTTCTGTCTTATTTCTCCTTGCAGGTACAATACTTAACTCCCTTTATATTTTGACCCAGTTTTTAGCTCTCTGGAAGGTATGAAGATACAGTCATGAATCTGAAGTTAGTCTGGCTTTTTTGTTGTATGATTAGAGATGAACCTCCTTCCCCATTCTCTACAACCCACAAAAAAATAATGTTGTCAGCTTTTTGAATTTTAACCTTTCTGTTTGAACTGTAGTTTTATTTTATTTCAGTTACAACCCACATTTTCATAATGATTAGTAATATTGAGCCATCTTCATGATTTGATTGAACATTTGAATTTCTTCTTTCCCAAGTTGCTGTTCACATCATGTTTCCTTTTGGGCTTTGTAAATTTTATTGTATATATTGTGGCTTGTTTTAAAACTTAATGTTGTGTTTAATGGAGAGGAAAATATCTTCGATTTACCTATGTTATCCTTTTTCATTACCGATTCTTTTGTTCTGTGTAAGAAATATTTCATTATCCTAAAGTTTTAATCATATTCTTCTTGGTTGTTTTTTAGATATTAATCATTTTGTTTTTCACATATAGATCTGTAACACACCTTGAATTTACCTAGTGAGCTTGGGATCATTGTTCTTTTCTTTTCATTTCTTTTCTCTTGAGATAAATTTCACAAACATGGAATACACAATTTTAACTGTTTAAAAGTGTATTCTTCAATGGCTTTTAGTGTAGTCACAATGTTTTTCAACCATCACTACTACCTAATTCCAGTACAATTTCATCACCCCTAACAGAAATCCCACACTCATTAAATGGTCAACCCCTATCCCCCTTTCCCTGGCAAACACCGATCTGCTTTCTGTTTCTATCAATTTGCCTACTCTTGGCATTTCATATAAATATAATCAAGCAACAAGTGCCTTACTGTACCTGACTTTTTTCACTTAGCTTAATATTTGTAAGTTTCACTCATATTATATCATGAATACATACTTCATTTATTTTTATGGCTAAACAATATTCCACTGTGTAGTTATTACTCATATTTTGTTTACCCATTCAAGTTGATGGGCATTTGGGTCATTTCCACCCTTTGGCTATATGAATAATGCTACTAAAAATATTCAGGTGCAAGTTTTTGTTTGAACACCTGTACTCAATTTTTTGGGTTACATACCAAGATATGGAATTGCTGGATCACATGGTATTCTTTGTTTAACTTTTTGAGGAAACAGAGACTGGTTTTCACAGCTGCTGTCCCCATTTTATATTTCCAATAGCAATGGGTAAGTTTCCAAATTCTCCATATCCTGGCCAACACTTGTTTTTTTTTTGTTTGTTTGTTTTTAGAAACAACCTGGTGTATGTGAAGTGGTAACTCATGGTAGTTTTGATTTCCATTTTCCTAATAACTGGTAATGTTGATCATCTTTCATGCATGGACACTTGTATACACTCTTTGAAGAATTATTTTTTGAAGTCTTGTGTCCATTTCTTATTTGGGTTGTCTTTGTGTTGTTGAGTTGTAAGAGCTCATTATAAATTGTGGAAACTAGATACTTATCATTATATGATTTGCAAGTATTTTCTCCCATCTATAGGTTGTATTTTTCACTTTCTTAGTAGTATGTACTAAAACATGGAAGATTTCTAATTATATATATAGCTTTTTGTGATTTTGTTGTCATATTTAAGAAACTATTACATGAGATTTATTTACAACGTGATAGCGTGAAGAATTCTGCTGATCCACTCTCCAGATAATTTGGTAAGAAATATATTAAACACACACACACACACAACTTTTAAAGCCTCTAGAAATGACCTGAAGGACAAACAGCAAATTGAGAAGCATATATTTAAGAACATCTATGAAAATACAGTAAAAAGGCAAGAATCTGTGGCATATGAGCCAAGATAACTCCCTCCTCATCCCTTTTCTGCTCAGTGAGCTGGAGACTCCATTCCAGACAGCTGCTTCCAGGAACACAGGGATCTCCCCTCAGCACCTGGATAGAGCACTTCCTTTCCAGGAGGAGTAGGGCATCATTGTTTCTCAACTTGCCCCCAGCCACATGCTCCCCCGCTTTGTGATAGAGTTAGGTGCTCCCTTCTTCTACCTAGTGTGGGCCAGTGGGAAAGAGACTCTACATTGGACATCATACACTGGACTCCTGGGGTCCTGATCACTTTGCCTTAGCTCTTGAGCCAATGGTTCCACATTAGGAGAGGAAGTTAGAGAGGACCCTAGGCTGGCAAAACTGCACAAAGCATCCATCTTCTAGAGTGAGGATGTTAATCAGAGAAAAGCTTACCATCATCCCCACCCTCAGTTCTAGAGCCCTGGCTCAAAGAATTTTCCTGGGTGGAGAATCAGGTTACAAAAGACCTACCTTCCAATTTCCTTCTGAAAGAACTTTCTCTACTTCTGAGACAGAGTTAGAACTTTGAATCCAAAGGCATTCATTCTCAAGAACAATGTAGTGAATACAATTGGGAGGAGATTCAAGATACAGATTAAAGTATAGGCCAACTCCTTTGCTGTTTAGAGCTGGCAAATGTGACAGAGGGGGAGTGCCTTCTTGGGATTGGAACAAAAACAATCATTGAACTTAGCCAAAAGACTCCATCATCATTTCCAACAATTGTGTGTGCATCTAATTTCGCTGATTAAATACGTCTATGCTTAAACTAGTCAAAACAGTTTCTGTATCTTGAACAGTGTATTTTAGTTGCAACAATTATGCTAATAGGGACTGCAGCTAACAGACCATAAAGAATGAAAATCTAGACTTATCTGACCTAGTTAGTTTTGAAGACAGAGAGGATCTGGGTATAACTGAATAAGAAATAGGTCACCTGGAATAAAGTGCTTATAGAAAACACAGCTTTGACCAGCCCAGTTTTCTACCAAGGCACCACACATTTGGCTTGAATGCAGAACCTGTGGGAACTTTGGCTGCTTCTAACTGCAGTGAAGATGAAGAAAAGAGAATAAAAGAATAAATGACCATCTCAGGTCTTTGTATTCTCTGCTCAAAGCAAGATCATAACTTGATTTTTCTCTTGCATTCTCAAAAGCACACCAACCGTCTTAATAACTGGGCAAAGTAAACTATGTAGCAGAGAGAGAATATGATCTTGAAGACAGCAAAATTACAACAGTAATTCCCAAACTCGCCATGTCTCTGAGTCAAAAATTAGGTCTTTCTCTGGGAATGAATGATACTCTAAAATCTTGAAATAGAAAGATTTCAGGGGACTCTTTAGTCCCTAAGTACTATTGAGTTCTTTGTCTGCAAAAGCAGACATTTGAGAAAAAGCTAGTCTTTCTGCTTTGAGACTATATATCTGCCATGCAAAGATACATATATTATCTTCATGCACCAATCTCTCCGAACCTTAAGTAGCTCCCAGATTTCTATGCAGTGCCAGACAGCAGCATATGCCACTGCATATTCAAAAGAGGCTGATTACAGGGTCAACTTGGAATAAGAAATCTTACCAAGATAAGTACAGACATTATTTACCAGTTATACATATATATATATATATGTGTATATATATATATAAACCTCTGGATGTGTCAGAGAATGTATTGTGAGGATACTCAGCCTGGAAGGGAGAAACATAATTTTAAATCAAGGGCTGGAACATCCTTTTCCTAACAAAGAAAGAAATAAAAAATAGAAAATAAAACATGATACCACATCACAGAAGGGAGTTCATAAATTAGTGTCAATATCAAAACCTTAAATATGAAGGATAATGTTTCCTAGCAGATACACATTTAACTCCTACTTATTTTATCTAAAGAAGGTATGGTTCTGGGAGAATGACAGTGAATTAACCCAAGTTAGTTTAGTTGTTGCTTTCAATTACTACTTCAGATGTACTAATGTTGTGAAACAAATTAACAAGGTTCCTAGCATGTGGCATGCAGTTATTGTTAAGGTTGTTGATTTTGTTCTCTAAACTTGCATTGTTCAATATGGTAGATTCTAGACAAATATGGTTATGTAAATTTAAATTAATTACAATTAAATCAAGTTAAATGTTTATTTTCTCAGTCACTGCTTGGCTCATTAAAAAAAAAAAAATGTCTTCAATGATAGCCTGCATAACCAGAGATTCCTCATCTCAATTCCACCAGAGATTTTTTAGCATGCTCTCTCGCATATATTGAGGCTGTTAACTCCTGACATATCATCTTGCTCATAGAATACTTATGACCCTCTTCCTGAAATAGACACCCGAGGGATTATTTTGTAACTTGGCTTGCGTTGAAAATCTATACTCTTTAACTTTTTGAAATATTAGCTTCCCAGGAGTGAAAATCAAAGTCATAAGGTATCTTAGGACAATGCGACTGAATATGTTCGAAACTGAAATGATCTCTTCTACAAGGTGGGAAAACCACCCTCACAATCACGTACGTGATTAAAGTCCTGCCTTTCCCTCATCCCCTCAACTAATCAATTTTCAGTTATTTTTCATTTTACTTCCAAATGCTTTCCCCCCACGACCTGGTTTTGTGCTCCTAGAGTAGCTAACTTTCTAAGTTGTTACTTGTGTTTCCTGATTTACTTCTCTGCAAACACCTGCCAAGTGTGAGTTCAAGAACACTGCCACGTTTTAGCTGGCATATAAGCTAAGCTTACCTGCATCATTTTCATCTTCTGCTAATCCCCTTTTATCATATTATACTCTAGGGATGCTGGGCTGTGTGGGGCTTCTGTTCTATTTTCACTATGTTGTCTGCTCAGGACTCAACCTTGAAACACCCCTTATGCTCCTACTCTCCCAGTTGACTCTTAACCATTGTTCATGATCCAACTGTAACATGTGGTTGAGATCTTATCTTCCCAAAGCCCTTTCTGCAGACTCACCCCTAATCTTTCCAGTGTCCAAAGTGAGGCTACACAGAAAACCACATATCAAATTATTAAAATATTTAAAACTATCAACCAAACTAATAAAGTCTTAGTTAAAAAAGTATCCCACCCTACTAAAATAACCACAAATCCCTACATATAAAAAAAAATGAAAAATATGTGCAGATCTATACTTATGTCACCAAAAGTTGGAAAAAATGTTACACCTATTTATTATTTATTTATTTATTTATTTATTTCATGTGTCTGGGTATTCTATTTTTGAACAGGAGATATTGGATTGAATAGTAAAATAAATACCTACATAATTCATAAATGTATGTATGCTTATTTCATATAATTTTTTCTTGCTACCTCCACTGTAGCCAATTTACAAATTATGTTATTTTTATCAAGATGCTCATGTAATGTGTATTCTATTAAAACTAAAGGCAAAAATAATTAAAAATGCAGATATAGTCCAAGTGTGCAAAATCTGGATATATCTTCAAAAATACAGCTGTTATAGACTTAAAATATTTTATATAGGTTTCCAAAGTCATTTTTTTCTAACATTCTAAATTATTTATTGTATAGAAAGGCAAATACACGTCTTAACTAACAAATATTTAAAATTAGAATTGAATGTAAATAAAGCTAATACTTTTTTATACTTTAATTAGATCTTATTAAGTATTTTATAAAAATAAAAATAGTCACATTCAATGTCAATGTGAAGTCTTGTAAACAATTGGTATGACCCTTCAAGCATGGTAAACGTGGAACCACATTTATACAAATTTAATAGTATACATATTATTATATTAAGTATATGTATTTATATTATTAAACAATAATCTTCAGGAGTATTTTTCACAAATACCATAAATGTACTAGGTTCTTAATAATGGATCATTTCAGAGGAAGGCACAGCACCCATTTTCATGCTTCTCTACACTTTCCTATTTGTGAGCTTCTAGAAACTCAGGAGTTGGTGTGGTCATCACAACAGTTGTGGTGAAACAGGATTTAACAAGTTAAATAATTTATCTTTCCTCTTAAACACACCTGCCATTCAAAGCTTCTCAGTGTTCTCACACTGCCCACTTTATGAGCCTGACATATATAGGTTTATAAAATTAATTGTAGGTTGACTAGACCTCCATGTTATCATCTATCTGTATTGGTACAGGCACAATGCCCAAACTTTTATGGCATTCTTTTTTCTTTAGGGGACATAGGGCACAAGATGTGGAGAAGCAATTACCTGGGGACTGAATGGTATTTCTCACTGAGCTAGCAGTGAGCATGAGATGCTGAGTAATGGTACTGCCTGTGAGTTCTATGTTATCTTATTATTTATTTACTGACTTATCCATTCTTTCACTTATTATTCATTTATTTATTTGCATGAGGAGTAATTGGTGGTGATTGGTGGATAAAGTGCTATCAAACAGCATTGCATTCTACAGAGAAATTATTTATGAAAGGACGAGTCAACTGATGTGCCAAACTTCTTTGCTGTCTTATTTTAAGAAATTGCTACAGCCACCCCAGCCTTCAGCTGGGGTGAACTCTGATCAGTTATCAGCCACCAGCATCAAGGCAAAACCCTCCACCTGTAAAAAGATTACAACTCACTGAAAGCTCAGATGAAGGTTAGCATATTTTAGAAATGGTTGTAAATTTTAATTAAGGTATATGTATTCGTTTCTTAGACATAATGCTATTACACCCTTAATAGACTACAGTAGAGTGTGATCATAAATTTCATATGTACTGGGAAACCAAAAAAATTCATGTGACTCCCTTTATTACAATATTTGCCTTATTGTTATAGTCTGGAAATGAGCCAGCAATATCTTCAAGGTATGCCTATATTACCACAGTCCAAAAATAAATAAATAAATCTGTGTCCTGATGATGCTAGATAAAATCTGAAAAATATTATAACACCAGGAAAAGTAATTTATATACATACAACACACTGTCTTTATCCCACTGTTATCTAGAAGCTCTCAACCTTTCAAAGAGCACATGCATTTTTAGGCTTTTGTTTATTGGTTTGAGAAATGATATCAACCATGATATATAAGTTCCAACCAGTCAAACTTATAGATGTTTCCTGTACACAATATATGGAATTTTTGTTCCATTGTTTATTAACTTTTTGTCTCAAGTGGTCTCTTATTTTTTCCTGCATGCCCTTCTGTGTCCTACTAATCTTTAGAGATTATTTCAATAAACTTTCACAAGATCATGAATTTTTGACTTTACATTGAACTATCCAATCTCAGAAAACCTATATTAATCTGATTTAATTTTAAAAGGTTATATGTTTATATCACATATATGTGTATATATACATATATAGGACTATGTATATATAAACACAATTCTATTATGTATATGTGATATTATATATACATTCAGGGAGCCAATAAGCAGATTTAACAAATGTTAAATTTATGTCAATTTTTTATTCAGATAAATTGATTTTAAGGAAATAAAAAATTACAGAGACATTAATGCTTTTTTGTACCCCTTCCTCATTTTACTCCTAATCTCAGTTCTCTGTGCAAACTTTAGGTTTAGTTAACTGATTAACATAAATATTGTTATATTTTCTACATAATGTGATACACAACCAAATACTTATGTCACTATGCTATTAGATTATTAAACTTTTGTAAATAAAGTCATAGTTGACATGTCATCGGGAAATAATTGTTGAATGATAATGATATTTTCAAGATTTAAAGTTGACACAGACATAGTTTGTTATATTATACTACTCTATTGTAATACAATATTTTAATATTAACATTTAGAATTTTGCTAAATTTGCAATTGCTAGAATCGGAAGTTTGAGGTAATAGTTACTTTCATCTTAAAAACATTTATTAACTCTTGCCACATGGGTCTTCAAAATAGCCCTCCCAAATTACAGTCCTCTCCACAGAGTATATGAATTTCTACATGTCTGAATCTCTTCCAAACTTATGCATGTGGAATGGAACTGCTTTTTGCTATGTTTTCATTTTCTGACTACTATTAAGTTTAAGCATAATTTCATAGGTTTATTGGCCATATGGTTCTCCTTTCCTATAAATTATATGTGTAATAATAATCTCATTTTTCTAGAGATGGTATTTTTTCTTATTAGTGTCATTTTTTTCTTTATATATTCTGACTTCTTCATTATATAGATCATAATGATATTCTCATATTTTTTCTAATATTTAAAAAGTTCACCAGATATTTATGTCATTAATTAGTCTATAACTCATTTTTTAAATTGTGTGAGGTAGGAATTATACTTCTTTTCTCCAAAGGACAAAATTTTCACAGAAAAAATGTATTTTACTCTCCATTTTTATCAGCAGTGCATATTTCAATATCTGGTAAAAAACAGCTTTCCATCGTTTTACTTATTTCTATGACAATTCCATGCTATTTTAATAATTAAAGCTACAAAATAAGTTTTATAATATTGTAGAACAATTTGTAATGATGGTACTTTTAGACTAAGCTTAATATGTGTGTGTGTGTGTGTGTAGATTTTAAATCTTTAATAGGTTTACTAATTATAAGTCTGCTTGATCTATAATTTACTAGGAAAGCAGATTTAAATTTCTGTTACATTTATTTATACATTTCTTTTCATTATTTTGAACATTATCTATTGCTTCTTTACATATGTGATTTGAGGAGGGTCTGGAAGCTTAGTCTGACCTGTTGCCTGATGTCTCACTCTTATCTTTTATACTAGATGTCTTGGCTCCAAATATGATATTATTGCTTTCCATATGTCTATAACTCTTTTCCCTAAATAAACATTTAATTTCTACAATTCTGGGGTCATATTATCACACTCATATTGCCCCAAAGTTTTGCATATACAAATTACAATTATATACTTATTATATGGTTAGATTACTTGAAATGTAGAACACAGAAATAAAACATTGGTCCAATTCCTGTTCTGTAAATATAGTATTGAATCTTCATTATTTTGTGTGGTATTCTACACAGTTAAATTCCATTGGGATATAATATAGCTATATGGATATCTGAATGTAAGCTTCATTATTAATTGCAAAATGAAGTGAATTGGTTTTGTGTACATCACACACATACTGGATATAAAGTGTGATAAAGAAAAAAAAGTAAGGTGAGTAAATATTTCATTTAAGACAAATTAACACTCAGCACAATACTACAGAATCAAAATTTCAAAATAAAGAAGTTGTTTTCCCAGGAATTGGTAAAAAAGTGTTCTTATATTAATCTATTCTATTTAACTTGTGAATTGGTAGGAATAGGGAGAAATTATATTTTGCTTCCTCAGAGATGAAACTCCTCTATATAAAATTACCTTTACAGAACATTTCACTTTTCTTTTTTATCTTCTTTCATTCATCTAGCTGTGTTTTGCAAAGCTGATACAGTCGTGATTAAAACAAGCAAAGAAACAAAAATCTATTTCAAGCACATGCTTCAAATCTGTTAAAGACAACGAGTTAGAGAACAGATCCCTTGGCCTGGTATTTTGGGATCTGCAAACTTCATCTTCTAACACCATTGCTACAGATAATTTAGATTCCAACCCCACACTATCCTGACACATTGCAGGACACACTCCCAGGCCCGGGTGCACTTGGTGGTGATGAGTTTGCCAGGGTGAATTTTGTTCACCCTGTCACCCCAGAATGCACTCTAATAAGTAGTAAGGTATAGATTAACATCAAAGATTGCCATGAAAGGGGACACATGCCCACTGGAATGGCCAAAGGTGTGTCAGATGAAGAGAAATTCATCCTTTGCCAATTTTAAGCTCAGTGTTCCTCCTCTGGAGCCTTTTAATTGCTGTTGTCAGCCATGGACATGCCCATCACAGGCCCAGAATGCATGGGGTCCAGAGGGTTTGGCTGCCTCCACCTAGGTTTCAAGGGACAGGACAGCATGTGAGAGCAATGGGGTCCCAGCAATGAACATCGAGGTGGGCAGGGCCCAGGAAGAGAGCCTTCCCACTGAAATATGAGGGTGAGGTACCACCTTGGTAGGTCCAGAACATCCATGCAAAGAGGAATATTCTCAGGCCTTAATATTGTTTGCCTGTTAGGTTTTGAACTTATGTGGGAACTGTTACCTCTTTCTTCCTTCTTATTTCCCACTTTTGGAATAGATAGGTCTATCTCATATCTATTGCACCATTGTAATTTGGAAGCACTGTTTGGTTCACAGTGTCACAGTTGAAGAGGAATTTGCCTCAGGATAAATCACACCTCCAGTCTCACCCATACCTGATTTAGATGAGACTTTTGACTTAGACTTTAGAGTTGATGCTGGTACAAGGTAAGAATTTGGGGATTGTTGGGATAGAATGAATGCATTTTTCATGTGAGAATAACATGAATTTGAGGGTCTGGGGTGAAATGTTATAGACTGTGTCCACTCCCCTGAATTTATAATTCCCAGCATGGTGGTATCAAGAGGTAAGGACTTTGGAAGGTGTTCAGGTTCTGATGTTACAGCTCTCATGAAGGGGATTAGTGCCCTTACAAAAGAGACCCCAGAAAGCTCTCTTGCCCTTTTTCTTCTGTGTGAGGATACAAGGGAAGGCCTTGCATAATTTATTTATCCATCTATTCTGCAAAAGGGAGGGCATACTCTTATTGGACCCTTGAAAATAATTACATTGCCATGATGAGTAAGGAGACTTAGTAAAAGTCTTTGAATTCTGGAACAAGAGTGAGAATCAAGTCTCATTTTAAAATCAGTTATTTTAGTTTTCAAAAGTAGACCCTACTAAATTACTGTGGGTTACCACCAGTTTAAGAAGAAAAAGGGGTCTCTTATACCCAGAAAATAGAATCTTAAAACAAAATCAACTGTATTTCAAACAAATAAACATATTAAATTTATTTTATTCCTCAGTTCATTCAGACTTCCACAATTAATTCTTGCCCCACTGGATCTTGGATTAGTAATCTTCTATGAAAGCCCTGGAAAAACTCACTCAAAACCCACTGTTACAATGTGAAAGCTGTGTAAGCATACTGACTCCAATCTACTATTTGAAGGGCCAGTAGCTTGGAGTAGCTGGGACTGTCACCTTCCATGGGGCTCTGAGCTAGTACTTCGTTGAAGACAAAAAATCTAACCTATACTTTATAGCGCTAGAGTGTGCAGGAAGCATCAGAGAAAATAAAAAAAAAAAATTAAGTCCCATTCTCCCAGCTTATTAATGGAGGTAGTTTATTCATTACCATAACTTCAAATATTAAAACAAAGGAAAGTACAGTATCCTTTTGGGAATCAGAACATAACTATTCGTACAAGCTTTTATCTATAATTCACCTTGGGGCATAAACATGTTATAGATGGTGAGGATACTGAGAAATCTCTAGGGACTTCTCATGAAGCAGACAATCTCTGAAATATTCATGTTAGTAAAATTTTGCCTGTATAAAATTAGGGAGGGCTGAATATGTCTTCAAATTTAAAACTTCCTATGCATATCTTATACTAGTAACATGTAAAACAAAAAAGCCTAATTTTTGTAGCATCTCTTTCTATGAGGTGAAAGAACAAATCTTTGTTACATTTAGATGCCATCAGGGAAATCTCAAAGCTAACTTTAAAAAAGAAATCCAGAAAGTTATTATTGTTATTAATAATATTATTATTAGAATATGAAGATATTAACTGTCAAAGAACATGTGGGCAGTGGACTAAGAAAGGTTCACAGGTGCTAGAGAGAAAAATACTCTCACAAGTATTGAATCAATGTGACAATAAACAATTAAAATTAACATAGACTCAGATAAGACAGATTATGCTTTGCATTCCATAGGACAAATAGGTTTTTTGTCTGGTTGTTTGTTTGTTTCTATTTCAAAATAAAAACAGAACTGAAGAATTTAGAGTAAAGGTGAAAAGAAACTATGTGTTGGAAAATAAAATCCCTCTCTATACTATAATCTATATATAATATATGGAATATATTAATGTTCAACAATATTAAATATCCATGTTAATAGTATTTCTTAAATATGTGTATTTCTTTTCTTATTAGCCCAGTAAATAGTAAAATAAAATATGACCAATGGAAATAAAATATGAGCCACATATGCAATTTAAAATATTCTCATAAGAATGTTTTAACAAGTAAAAGGAAATGGAAAATTAGTTTTATGATATCTTTTTAAAGTTTATCCCAGTATATGCAAAAATATTACAATTTCAACAGTAGTTATAAAAATATAATAGTAAAATATTTAACATATTTTGCACATCTCAATATTTGGTCTGTATAGAGATTTCATTGATTTTACAGTCGAAAAAGCAGATTAGCATACCCAATTTTTTCCAAACATACTTCAAAGTTTTCCAGTAACTGAAATGAGTATTTGTTTTTAAATTTAAATTAACTAAAATGAGAAATTCAGTTCTTCAGTCACAATAGTGAATTTCAAATGTTCAGTAGCCACATGTGCTGGTAGTTTCCTTTCTGGATGACCCTGAGCTGTGCTGACTTCCTTTCTCTGTGTCTCCTTTATCCCTCCCCAGCTGAATGCAGGGGCCAGGCTTCAACAATCTAAGAAAAACATTGTGAATGAAGCAGAGAGCATGGGAGAGAAGAAGGGAAAAAAACAAATCCGTCTAATCTACTTTAAACAGAATAAAACCCAGCTTTTTGCAAAGTCAGAGGATGGTGAGGGATTTTCAAATGTGGGTGTGAGTGGGCATGTGCGCTGTCCATGCTTACACTCTGGGAACTGCTTCAACACAGGCAACAACTCTACACGTGAGTCCATGGATGTGGGTTTGAAGCCCAGCCTGCCCCACTCTAGCTCTCTGACCTTGGGGAAATTAATTGTGCTTGTCTGAGCCTTAGGGCTCCTGTCTGTATGTCGAGGACAATGATATCTAATTCTGTAGTTTGTTTTGACAATTAAATGTGATGATAATGACCTGGCTTTGTAAACTGTAAATGCCTCTACAATTTCGTTAATGCCTTTATAATCTCCTACTCCTTAGTCACTCTTTTTTGTGAATATACAAAGCTTTTGGGACAAAGTGACACCTCATGTCCCCCAAACTTCCCAATAATTTCTCACCTCTTTCAGCAGGACTTTTGATTCCAAAAGAATCCACACACCCCTTCAGTACAAATGCATAATTTCAGGTTCTTCAAAGGGAAGGGAGACTAGGAAAATTATACCATTTGTTGATTTAACTGTTCTTTCAGTCACTAGCTAATAGCACTTCCTAAATATCTCTCAAGGCTTTAGGAGACACTTAGAAAACAGACTCTTGTCTCCCCTCACTGAGGCCACTCATGCAGTGGAAAGAATTTGCATGTGTAAGGCATTGGGAGATCCTGGTCCGCAGGCTGTTTGTTCATGATTGACTTTGTGATTTAGTTCAAATAACTTAACCTCCTTGTGAAAACAAGCAGGACTCTGTGGGGCTCCTGCACATGGAAGCCTTTCAAACAGCTGCTAATCAAGGAAGGGAGGGGATGCAGAGAAAAAGGAGGAGCAGCCAAGAAACAATAGTGCAGCCTTGGGGCAGGGTCCTGGCTCCCCACAAAAGGATACACATAACCATATCTTTGAGCTATTCTGCAGAACTAAAACTCCCACCAAATGGAAAATGTTCCAGAGAGAAGGTCACAGTTTGCTAACCTTGACCACCAACATCCAGGTTAAAGGAGTGCAGGCCCTGCACAAACCCTGATTCTTATCAGCAACCCCACCCTTGAACCATTGCTATAAAACTCCTCACCAAATCCAACCCGCCCCCCGCACAGGTTGGGACACACTGTTTTCCAGGGCAGGAGTCCTCTGTGTTTCCCTTTGCCTGGCAAAGCAATAAATCTATTCTTCTCTACTTCACCCAAAACTCTGTCTCTGAGAACTGATTCAGCACTGGTGCACAGAGACTGAGTTTTCAGCATCACCTGGGCTGCAGCATTTGTTGTTCATATGTGGTGGTGGTGGTAGTATTTGTATATTAAGAAAAGTAACAACTGTCCTCTTTAACTCTAAGAAATAACATGAAAATCTGATAAGACGGTGGATAACAAAGTGTGTTGCCTGTTTGTAAAGCCCTCTTCAGGAGGACACTTTAAAAAATTTTTCGTTTTAGTTGTATCAGAGGCTCCATGAGGGCACCCACTACGTCCCCAAACCAGACAGCCTCTTCTAAGACACAGTACAGACAATGAACAGAAGGTGGATTATAGCTCTACAGAATAAATCAACACAGGGCCTCTGTCCAAAGGAATTTCACAGCCTGCTCTAGGCTCTAGATCCTTATCCATATGCTTTTTTCCATGTAGCAATGAAATGAAAACTGCTGTCAAAAGCACTTCAATTGCAAATGGACTGCTACTTGAATTGTAATGCTTGGTTATAATTTTTTCAGAGCAAAACTTTATCTATTCAAATGTGTCTTTTATAAAAGTTCATCAGTGAAGATCATTATAGTCTCCTTAATTGAACCTTTAATTAGTCTGCAGAGATTATTTTAGATGTTTCCTTTGATTATGTGTTGAGTACTGTGACTTGTTGCCCTATAGAAATAGCAGAATTGACATTTCCTTCCTTATCTCCTTTAGAGCATTCAGATAAGGATAATTTCATTAGTTCCTGTCTAAATGATGTTTGGATCTAGGCCCTAGAACTAAGAAAATGATTTTTAATAGGCTGTACCATTTAATCTATTCATGTAGACAAATTGGATTAAGCACAACCTTTTTGAAAAGCCTCTAAAAATCCATAATTATGAACAATAAAAATATTTTTTTAGGTTTTCTTTGCAAAAGACTATCACATAAAGAAAAACAATTACAACTGACATTCAGAAGAAAAGTTTGAGTTCTTATCAATCTATAAAGAGTGTGCCAAGGGGAAATGTCAATTGCATGCTGTTTTTTTTATCTTTAGATAGTTGCTTCATTATCCACATAATCAATTATTTATTCTGTAGCTCAAACTAATTAGCCTTTTCATAAGAAAAGTATCTTGAAGTTGTAATATTCTTCTAATATTCATGTGATTATATCAAACATATCAAGCCTGCATGTGTTGGTGAAACATGGGAGGTTTTGCATTAAGTGATGAACAATTAAAAGTCTGTGAAATCCAGCTATCAAATTGCCTATGACACATTAAAGCAAATGTGTTCATTGAATTTTAATGAGTTGTAAAGCAAAAAGTAGAAAACGGTTTAATCTATTTTGCTTTATTTTGACTTAGGGGTGAATTGTTAATCATGAAATCAGGAGACATTCTGGGTTCAAGTTGTTATACAAAATATGTGAGTCAAGATATTTAACCACAAAACTTGTACTTAAAATTAGATGCCATGACTTAAAGACTTAAATATAAGACATGACACCATAAAACGCCTAGACGAGAACATAGACAAAATATTAGCTGACATAAATCATACCAATGATTTCTTAGGTCAGTCCCCCAAGGCAATAGAAATAAAAGCAAAAATGGAACCTAATTGAACTTATAAGTTTTTGTACACCAAAGGAAACCATAAACAAACAAGAAAAGAAAACCTATGGACTGGGAGAAAATATTTGCAAATGATGCCACCAGCAAGGGCTTAATTTCTAAAATATACAAACAGTTCATACAGCTCAATACAAAAAAACAAACAACCCAATCAAAAAATGGGCAGAAGACCTAAATAGACATTTCTCCAAAGACATGCAGATGGCCAACAGGCACATGAAAAGATGCTCAACATTGCTAATTATTAGAGAAATGCAAATCAAAACCATGATGAGGTACCACCTCACACCAGCCAGAATGGCTATCATTAAAAAGTCTACAGAAAACAAATGCTGGAGAGAGTGTAGAGAAAAGGAAGCCTTCATACACTGTTGGTGGGAATGTGAACTGGTGCAGCCACTATGGAAAACAGAAAAGATGTTTCTCAAAAAAGTAAGAGGTGCCATATAATCCTGCAATCTTATTCCTGGGCATATATCTGGAGAAAACTATAATTAGAAAAGATGCATACACCTCAGTGTTCATTGCAACACTATTTACAATAGCCATGCCACAAATGAATGGATAAAGAAGAAGTGGTATATATATATATATATATATATATATATATATA
>NW_020175105.1:4003667-4124674 GCF_003031525.2 Neophocaena asiaeorientalis asiaeorientalis | reverse complement strand
ATATATATATATATATATATATAGTGGAATATTTCTCAGCCATAAAAAAATGAAATAATGTCATCTGTGGCAACATGGATTGACCTAGAGATTATTATACTAAGTGAAGTAACTCAGACAGAGAAAGACAAATAAATACCATATGATATTACTTACATGTGGAACCTAAAAAATGACACAAATGAACTTACCTATGAAATGGAAACAGACTCACAGACATAGAGAAAACAATTGTGGTTACCAAGGGGAGTGGTGGTGGAGGGATGGATTGGGAGTTTGGGATTAACAGATGCAAACTATTATACAGAGAATGGATAAACAACAATGTCCTACTGTATAGCACAGGGAACTATATTCAATATCCTGTGATAAACCATAAAGGAAAATAATATGAAAAGGAGTATATATATAATGAATCACTTTGCCATACAGTTGAAGTTAACACAACATTGTAAATCAGCTATAATTCAATAAAATAAAATGAAAAAATCAAATGCCATTGTATATATATATATACATATATACATATATATGTGTATATATATATCATATAAACATATGTTATATATATATTATATGTAATATACATAATTTTTATATATTAAATATATAGCATATAACACATATAAATAATATAATATATAATTATATATTGTATAATAATAATTATATGACAATATAACAATAATATAATTATTATTTTATATAATTATTATATAAAATATAGTTATTATATTAAAATATATCATAATATAATATATAATTATATATTGTATAATAATAATTATATGACAATATAACAATAATATAATTATTATTTTATATAATTATTATATAAAATATAGTTATTATATTAAAATATATCATAATATAATATATAATATAATAATTATATTTTATAATTATAATATATATATATTATTGTATGTTACAATATATATACATTTTGAAATATGGGCATCTCTATAAGAAATAATTATAATAATATTTATACTAAAGTCATACAAGAGTAGGAAAGAAAGACGGAACAAAATAAAACATATCAATTTTCATAAGAAATATTGTTTCAAAATAGTAAAGAACAAAAGAGAGAGAGAGTGAGAGAGAGGGATAGAGAACAGAACCAGTTATGAACGAGTGAAGTTCTTCCAAGAGTGAATGGAAGTTTCAATATTAAGAAATCTGTTATTTTAATACAGTTAAAATCAAATATACCTAAAGATGCCCAAAGGTCTGTGACAAAATTAAACAAAGATCCCTGATTTAATTTTTAAAAATGTAAATACAATAAATATATTGTGTGCACATTGTTAAGGACAAATGGATATGCCCATAACATGAAAGAATATACCTGTTAACCCAAAGCTAGTAATCTGCTTAATGGGGACACATTAAGCGAAGTCCCGTGAAAGTCAGAAAGAAGAATGAAACACTGATGCTGACCACAGCTATTGAATGTTCACTGGAAATTTTAGACAATCAAACTAGAAAAATGAAAGGTATTGGAGTATGAAAATTGCTGAAGATATGAGATTTTTTGCTTAAAAAGAAATTCAATAAAATGCTAATATTTAGTGAAAAACAGGGTACAAAATTAATGTATTTAAATCTATAGCTTTATCAATAGTAAGGTATCAAACAAATACAAATTATAATTCAAGAAAAGATTTTTTAAAAACTACTGAAGGATGAAAGTGAAATAAATTTAAATACATCATTTTGCATAAAAAATTCCTCTTTATAAAGATTAATTTGTAAATTCAGTAAAATCCCAATGTAGATAACAAAGGTATCTTAAAATTGGAACTAGAAAATCTTATCCTAAAATCTATATGTAAATATAAGTAGAAAAGAACAGTCAGAGAATTGTGAAAAAGAAGATCAATAACTAGGACTAACCCTATCATCTATGAAGACATATTAGTAAACAAACTGTCAAAAGAGTGTTGTACCCATGTACAAAAAGAGGCAAAGACCAACCAGATATAGCAAAACTGCAGAATTATACACAATTACTGATAGGAATTTATGGTATGATAATTGTGCATACAAAATCATTCAATACAAGACGTAAAGATAACCAGATAGTAATTTGGAAATTAAAACAAAGTGAGATTTATATATCATACCATGTAACAAAATAAATTCTTGACTGCATGAGCAATTTAAATATATAATATGAAGCCATCATATTGAGGAAAATTTGGGAAAACTTCTTTATGACATTGAAATGGGGAAAACTTTTCTACTATGACACACAAGTCCAGAAGCCGTCAAAGAAAATGATGGCCCCATTAAAACAGAAAACATGAAAAAAAACCCCACAAACTTTCTATGTGTTAAAAACACTATTGACAAGAGACCTTCAAGATGGCGGAAGAGTAAGATGTGGAGATCATCTTCCTCCCCAACAGATACATCAGAAATACATCTACACGTGGAACAGCTGCTACAGAACACCTACTGAACGCTGGCAGAAGACCTCAGACCTCTCAAAAGGCAAGAAACTCACCACGTACCTGGGTAGGGCAAAAGAAAAAAGAAAAAAACAGAGACAAAAGAATAGGGACGGGACCTGCACCAGTGGGAGGGAGCTGTGAAGGAGGAAAGGTTTCCACACACTAGAAGCCCCTTCGCGGGCGGAGACTGCGGGTGGCGGAGGGGGAAAGCTTCGGAGCCGCGGAGGAGGGCACAGTAGCGGGGGTGCGGAGGGCAAAGCGGAGAGATTCCCACACAGAGGATAGGTGCCGACCGGCACCCACCAGCCCGAGAGGCTTGTCTGCTCACCGTCCGGGGCGGGCGGGGCTGCAAGCTGAGGCTCGGGCTTAGGTCGGAGCGCCGGGAGAGGTCTGGGGTTGGCGGCGTGAACACAGCCTGCAGGGGGTTAGTACACCACGGCTAGCCGGGAGGGAGTCCGGGGAAAAGTCTGGACCTGCCAAAGAGGCAAGAGACCATTGTTTCGGGGTACACGAGGAGAGGGGATTCAGTGCACCGCCTAAAAGAGCTCCAGAGACGGGCGCGAGCCGCAGCTATCAGCGCGGACCCCAGAGAAGGGCGTGGGACGCTAAGGCTGCTGCTGCCGCCACCAAGAAGCCTGTGTGCGAGCACAGGTCACTATCCACACCGCCCCTCCCGGGAGCCTGTGCAGCCCGCCACTGCCAGGGTCCCGTGATCCAGGGACAACTTCCCTGGGAGAACGCATGGCGCCTCAGACTGGTGAAACGTCACGCCGGCTTCTGCCGCGCTGGCTCGCCCCGCATCCGTGCCCCTTCCTCCCTGGGCCTGAGGTCTAGCCTTGCGGGTCTGCCGCCCACCCAGCCACAGGGACAGTGTCACCCCAGGGTGCAGATGCTCAGCTGGACTGCTGGATGCAGCCCCACACTGGGGCCTCGGGCAGTCTTCCAGAGCACTAGAGCGCACTCGCCGAAAGCATTTAGTTTATCCCGAAGGACGCCTAGCCGGCTGGCCCCTTTGGCTCCCAAGACTCAGTACCCTGCTATCCACCTTCTGAGACTCAAGTCTACATATCTGTTCTCATCTTGCAGAACCCTTGTTCTACCCCAGCATGGGACTCTGACATTGCTGCAGCCCCCACACCGGCCAAATCCCCAGAACCCCAGTCCTTATTCTGCAGAGCCCACGCTGAGGTCGTTGATATCAAAACCCTTGCCTCCCCCTGCCTGCCCACTCCTTCCTGCCTCTCTTTCCTTTTCAGGAAGGCATACTTCATTTCTATATACTGAAAACAAACAAGGGGAAAGGAAAATAAAAGATGCAATACCATTTACAATTGACCCAAAGAATACAAAGTGCTTAAGTACATATGCCATTGACATATATACACTAACAAATAGCTAGCTAGTGGGAAGCAGCTGCATAGCACAGGGAGGTCAGTTGGGTGCTTTGTGACCACCTAGAAGGGTGGTATAGGGAGTGTGGGAGGGAGATGCAAGAGGGAGGAGATATGGGGATATATGTATATGTATAGCTGATTCACTTTGTTATACAGCAGCAACTAACACACCATTGCAAAGCAATTACACTCCAATAAAGATGTTAAAAAAAAAAAAAAGAAAAAACACCATTGACAATATTAAGATAAAATGGCAAACTAAGGGGAAAATATGTTCAAATATATCACCAAGAGATGATTCCTGTTTAAAATATTAAGAGTTCTAGGGAATCATCAGGAAAACAAATGCTCCAAAAGAAGATCAAGAAAAATACATGAAAACAGCTCACAAAGAGGTAAATAGCCATGATATTTAAATACAATATGATACTGATCTTACTACATAATAAGAGAGATGCACATTATGCTCACTCAAGGATATAAAGTGGAGGGTAAAATTGAAATATGTTGTTATGTGGTCAACAAATATTCTCATGCTTTGTTGTGGATGTAAAGTTTGGCATAATACTTGTAGAGAATGAGGGGATCAAAATTATAGGTTAATTTAATCTTTAGCTTAATAATCTAACACTTAGGAATTGACTTGGCGGAAATACATTAATGCAAGGAAAATGATATTTTGTTTAAGATCATTCCTTCACAACCTATTCTAATGGCAAAAGTTGGAAACAAAATATCTATCAAGCATTGATAGGTTAAACATTTTTTGTTCAGCCTTACAATAGAATAGGAGAATATGAAAGGTACAGTAAGGTTATGGAAACTCTCCTTGTAATGTGTGTTCTTGTTCACGTGTGTGTGTGTGTGTGTGTACCATGTTATAAATAAAAGGGTGTGAGTGTGAGCATATGTGGTACTGTGGGAGCTTTGTGAAGAATGCATTACAAGGAGGTGAGAACAATCTGATTGGGACTCAGAATTGATTACTGAATTGAACAACACAGAAGTCATTTGGGAATATTATCACAAGAGGTTTCACTTGGTTATCCCAAAGCTTTAAGTGTAATGGCTTCAAGAGAAGTGAGGGAGAGGAATTACAGAAAACTGGTTAGACAGTCCTTGAGAGGAAACTGGCCAAAAAAGAAGGAGAAAATGGGGCAGGGGCTGGAGAAGGAGGTGTGGACAAGACAGAGATTTTTATTTCATAAAAGACGTTTACATGCTGAAAGAAATGAATCAGTAGACAGAAAAAAAAGTGGTGATGCAAGAGAGAAAGTTATCTATGTTTGGAGCAATGCCCTTGAGTCGGGGAGCTAGAATGTTATCACTAGATATCATTCCACTGAGTGGACTGGAGTGTAGAGGTTGGTCTTAGATTGGAACATTAGTAGCTCTCCTGAAGAAGCAGGAGGGAAGGCCAAGTTGATGAGCTCATATGCCTGTAGCGGATGATGGTGTGGCGGAAACTGTGGATTCCTCTTGTAATTGCTTCTGTTTTCTTGGTGTGATAAAATGTACAGTTTGCATCAAGAGGAGGAAATGAAGCAGAGAGCTTATCACTATTATTTTGCTTCTTTCTGTACTGATTTATGGAACATACACTTGAATTTTAATAAAAAGAAGATTTTCAATGAGAGAAAATAAGTCTAAAGATTTTCAATGTGAGAATTACATTCTGAAAAAATCTGGTATGGTTAGGTAATTGATATTTATTTTTAAACAAATTATCAGGATTTATCCTCACAAACCCTTCCACTGGCCCTAATTGTTTACTTATTTTTAAATACATGAAACCCACACATCAATATAATTCTATTTCAATTAATAGCCCACCATTATTGTTAAGCTTTTACACTTAACATAGTTAAAACATCTTTCAAGTTATCTTTACTGAGTCTATTAATAAAAGAAACTGTCAGTGTGCTGTGTTCCATTCTTCTTTCCATGTGGCAGATTCTCAACAGTAGACAGAGTTGTATAATATTTGAGAAGCTCTCTCTCCCTCTCCATTTCTGCAATCCTTTTCCCTTCTCTCCCTCTGTGTCTATCTCCCCAGTTTAATATTTCTTAATCTTTCAGCAAACAAGCTCGTCTCTAGCCAAGGTAGACCCTGAGTTAAGAACCATATCTCAAATAGCATATTACACAGAACACAAACTTGAATCCTCTGGGTCTTACTGAATACAGTTCTCACAATGGTGTGAGAACATCTTAGCAAACATTGTTTTTCCTTCAAGAATGCGTGTTCACGTGGACTCCGGAAAGGCACACAAACATCACCAGTGTAAAACACCATTAATGTAAAACATGATGGAGGGGAAACTGGATTTTGCTTAAAGTTTAACCAACTTAGCTAAAGAACTTAGGGAAAAATAAATCTCAAAGTGGAAAATAATTTTATCTGAGCACTACCCTTATCAATTGATTTTATTGCATTTAATTTTACTTGATATTGAAATTAAATGTAAGAATTTCCTAGAAGACAATCTGACTGAGAATATTAGCTATTTTTACAAACCTTGTACTGTAAATTTGGGTTCAAAATTTAGAATATGTGATTTTGGTCTCTCTAAGTAATACAGGTAAAGCCCACTTTTTGAAAGTTTGCTTTATACCACCTCACTTTTATGAAAGACCTACTTTTATTAAAGTACCTGTTTTTGCTAAGGAGAATAAATCCAAAGAGGATTTCACTTTTATGAAAAAAGGTGAAAATAGCATTGTTCAGCTTTTGATGTGAAGCTGACACCTAGAGCAGCCAAGCTCCTTCCCTGGGAACTACACTCAGCATCTCAATATCCAGCCACCATTGCTTTGAATTGTGTGAGCATCTCTGCTTTATCTGAACTTATTTTGTGCATCCATTAGCAAAATGTGTCCTAAGGGAACTGCTTCTTTGCTTTACATCATTTGGGCTCATGAAAGTTCTCCCAGGAACACCCTACTTTCTGATCACAGGGGAAACCTGTATGTTTAGTATTCTAGTTTTTAAAATACCAAAGAATTTGAAACATTTTAATTTAGAACTTAAAAACAATCAATGATTAAGAGTTAAATAAATACAATCTGAATTTCATTTTTCTATTTTGTATATTTCAATTTAGTTTCTATACGAATGAATGCATTTCAAATGTGTCCTTTTTTTTTTTTTCATTCTCAAATATCAGCATTGTTCTTTTGAAAATATAAAATAGCTTCTGGAACTTTTAGTCTATTGAGATAATGCTCAGTCTGACTCTTCATATTGTTTTTGACTATGTCACATATTATCTGTGTCATTTAGCAATCAAGTTGTGAACATAAGGGCTGTCTCCACAAAGATAAGAATTGTTATGGGTTATTTTAGTTTTTTCTACATTTTCAGAGTGCCCAGAATCTTGCCTTACTTTCTTTGCCATCTTAACTACCTTTTGCTTGCTTTATCATAGGCCCAACAACCATTTGGGTTTGCTTCTTGTTTTACTCCACTAGTATACTAACAATTTTTTTCAACTGAAAAGTGTTTTATTTTTAATTGAAATATCATTAGTTTCCAATGTTGTGTTAGTTTCAGGTGTATGGCAAAGTTATTCAGATATATATATATATATATATATATATATATATGCATATATGTATGTATATATGTGTGTGTGTGTGTGTGTATATATATAGTATAATTATCTCTAGGTCCATCCATGTTGCTGCAAAGGGCATTATTTCACTCTTTTTTATGGCTGAGTAATATTCCATTGTGTATATGTACCACATCTTCTTTATCCATTCATCTGTAGATGGACATTTAGGTTGCTTCCATGTCATGACTATTGTAATTAGGACTGCAATGAAGTCAACTGAAAAGTTTTAAATAATGCCCTGAGAACATATTCTGGACTTGCCTGTCTGCTTATATGAAGAATATAACGATTCATATAAAGAAACGGAACCAGAACATAAGGCACAAGTAGCATATATTCTGCTCACATGACCTAGCAGAAATCCCCTAGATACTTCCTAGCTGATACTATGAAAAGCCTTTGACTTAAAAAGAAACTAGGGGTTCATTTAATCCACCCAGAAGTAGCAATAGTTTGTATTTCCATAAAGATGCTCCCTGCTCCCCACATCTTTTTCCAGGGACACATCCAACATTTCCTCTCCTCAAGAGACTAATTTTTACCAAGAGGGAAGAAGAGAGATAGGTATATGAGGGTGCCACCCCACTGAATTCATCCCAATGGTCCCTGAGCGTTCACCGAGCTTAGACGCCTTCTTACTAATCCAGTCAGTTTGTGTTTGCATTTGAGCAATTAGATACATCATCAAAAAGAACATAGGGTAATAAGTAGATCCCTACAAGGCAATCACAGTGTATACAAGAGACTAGAGAAAGAAAGACAAATACATTGCGAAACTGAGCAATGATCTGGGGGCATAGAGCCAAATCTCAAATCTAGTCCACTGAGTTTGAATTCCTACTAGACACTTACCCTTTACTCTTGCGCAAGTTTCTTAACCTGTCTCAGAATCACGTTCCTTCTCTGTAAAGTGAGGAAGTTAATAAATACTGGTTTTGAGTGTTAAATAATTGTTTGTAAAAGTTTAGCACACTGTTAAAAAAAAGCTACTCAATAAAATACCACTTTGCTTTTTAATTCAAGGTTATTCACTCTGTCTGAAGTAAAGCTGATTATGCAGTGCCCCTGATAACGATGAACTCATTACACACAAAAAAAATATTGACAAAAACTATGTAGAAATACATGTGTCAACTGGAGCACAAACTCTGTAAGAAGAGTAATTTGGGCTCATGCTGTATCCCCAGCACTCAGCCCTAACAAACACACAGTAGGGGCTCAATAAATATTTATGGTCTAAATGAAAGACTTGGCCTATGTAAAGGATCCACCAATTTGTCTTTGGCATTGGTACAGATACAAATTGGTATCTGTGCTCAAGCAAAGAGCTTTCAGAGACAAATTAAGCAAGTACATAGATTTGTCATTAAGAACTCTGCCAAAACAGGGACTAAAGGAATCCTTGGGTTGAACAGAGCAGAGGTTTGTAGGGATTATATGCCACAGAAATAAATTGCATTTACATCCCTAAAGAGACTAAGGCCAGCTGTTAGTCCTGGTTGCAACAAGAAATACCACTGCATTCTCTCTACATCAGGGATCTGCAGCAACACATTTCTCCCTCTCTGTCTCTGTCTTTCTCTCCTCCCTCAACTTTCTTCCATCTCCTTCCCTTTCCCTTCCCTCCCTCCCCCTTCCTTCCTTTCTTTGTTTTTCCTTTCCTCCCTTGCTCTCTCCCTCCCTCCCTCCCTTCCTCCCTCCTTCCCTTCCTTCTTTCCTTCTTTCCTTCCTTCCTTCCTTCCTTCCTTCCTTCCTTCCTTCCTTCCTTCCTTCCTTCCTTCCTTCCTTCCTTCCTCCCTAATTATAGTTTCCAGAGCTATAAGGTGTTGGGGGAACCAAGAGAGTGTGGCTGCCATAGCTGCTTTGGTGTTAGTGAAACTAGGAAACAGAAAATCCAAAAAGACCCTAAAGCACACCCAGGGAGGAAGTTTTCTGCATGTAGCAATATAATTTGTGTCAGTCGTCCTAAGATACTTAACTAGACAAAACAGACTCTACCCTACAGGATAAGGCTTCCCAACTACAAGGGGAAAAAATAGGTAAGCAAATAAATACATAAAAGAGCTAATCTGTATGCTGGCTACAAATTTAGAGAGGTTTCATTCTGAAGCATCAAGAGAACTCATGCAAACAGGCTTTATATTTTCATCTTCTGAGCTTCTATAAGAAAGGGTATTCTTAATGTTTTAATCAGGAAAAATCTACAAAATTATGTACCTATAACATAGTTTCTCTTCTACTAAATTTTTGTAATAAATAAAAAATAGAAAGTATAATAGATTTATTCTAAGATTTATATAATCATGTAAGCTCTCCCTTAAGTACATAAGTTTTAAGTTTCTTCATTTAATATACCTTCTTGATTTCTCATGTAGACGATTCCATGAAATATATACTTCAAGGACTTTAAAATAATCATTATATATTTTTTATAATATATATATTTATTTTTATAAATATATTTAATATACATATATATTATTTCATAATACATAATATAGAATATATAACATATATAGTATATTAATATTAAAATTAATATGCATTATATACAATATATGATGTAATATATAAAATTATACATATATTAATATATATTATATTATATATACACATATAATATGTATTATATATATTTTATATTTTAAATTATATATAATATGTATTATATAATGTATATATAATACATAATATAGGCATAATATACTATATACATATATAATATACATACATATAATATATGTATATTATATACATAATATGCATATAGTATATACATACATATATAAAATATAATCTATATATTTACATTATATGCATTTATATATATATTATGTGTATATCAATATATATTTGTATATTATGATATATAACATATTTATATATATTTCATATTATATTATGTATTATTTATATATAATATAACATTATATTAAGAATTATTATTAATGACATTACATTATATTACATTAAAATAATTATTATATTATATAATAATGAAAATTAGAAAATCAATCTTTAATAATGGAGATTAAGGATAAAAGGAAAGTTAAAATCGGTCAAAATGGTCTGGTTTTTAATAACTTGTTTAAAATCCTCTTCTAAAACATTTGGTCCTGCTGCTGCTTTTATGAAATAGATCTTAAAATATAGGTTGATTTACAGGATAATTTATATACATTCAATTTTTTTGAGGTAATTGCAAACTTACATGCATTTTTAAAATTAGTTTCCTATTGCTGATGTTACCAACTATCACAAACTTCCTAGTTTAAAACAACACAAAACTTACCATTCTACAGGTATGGAAATTAAAAGGCCAAAATGTATCTCTCAGGGTTTAAATTAGTCTATTCTGTCTATGATTGGTATAGATAGCCAAGTTCTCTTCTGGTTACTACTTACATGAAATATCTTTTTCCAACCTTTCATTTTCAACCTATTTGTGTCTTTATATCTAAATTCAGTCTCTTGTAGACAGAATATATTTAGATCACTTTTTTTTCAATTTATTCTGTTAATATCTGCTTTTTTATTGGAAAGTTTAATCCATTTACATTTGAAGTACTTACTGATAAAGAAGAGCTTACTTCTGTCATTATGCCATTTGTTTTCTGTATGTCTTACAGTGTTTTTGTCCCTCATTTCTACCATTCCTGCCTACTTTTGTGGTTGATTACTTCTGTAGTGACATGTTTTGATTCCCTTATTATTTCCTTTAGTGTATATTCTGTAAAATTGCTTTGGTTACCATGGGGATTACATATAATATCCTGAAGTTATTACACTCTTATTTGAGTTGGCAGCAATAACATATTACAGTTAGAATAACTTTAAAAAAGTAGTAGTAACAGATGTTAATCTAAGGTATGATGTTCTGTGGGACTTTCTGTGAATCAAGAATACAGATGACAATTCATTTTAATGTTCTTACACAGTGTCCATGTGCAACAAGTTATAATTCAGCTGCCTTAACTTCTGGGTGCATGTTTCTTCCATGACTAATCATCTCTTCTACATCATATCAAAAATTTTTCATTTGAACAAATGGGGAAAACATTGTTCTTCAGAATATAGAAAAATATAATGTGATAAAACAGATCTTTTCAACCTAAAAATTGTTATAGTTTTCTCCTTCCGTATGATTACATTTTGATGTCAAACACAAATTATCTCAACAAAACAGAAAGAAGAAAACGGTTGTACACTGTTGGGAGATAAATCTCTCGTTTTCTCCGAGCATTGGTTGCCTTTTGCTCAACACTATATTTTCAAAAGTATTTGTATAGTGGAGAGCTTTAGAAGATAGAGATAGTGTCTTCCCCAGAGCAAAGGATAAGCATGAATAATGTCTAATATAATAAAGTTGACGTCTTCCTCCAAAGTGAAGGGTAGGCATGCTTAGTTCCCATAACAAATAATTCCAGTTGTTCTCCTGTAATATAATTTACTGTGGGTGAAGATGTCACTTGCTGTTCTTTATGTCACAGTGGGAGTGGGGGCTGGAAAACCAGTGCAAAGCAAAGAAAATATCTGGTGTTCTGGCTGTCACCATTACAGTAATAAAATCATTTGTCTCTGATACAGAACTCTTGTTTCTTCTAATAGCACCAATGAAACTGTGGCAGTTAATTTGTTAGCTTGAAAACAATATAAAACATCAAGGCTTTCATAGGTCTTGACCCTTTTGTCAATAGAGGGCGGTGCTGAGAGAAACACGACTTCCTGGATAAGGAAGGATGAGCATCCAGTGGACATTTTCATAAAATTTGAGGAAAGTCCATGGGAATCAATAGAAACAATGTAACCGAATTTTATGCCAAACTGGGTAATAAGTGATTCTCCCCTATCGCCTCTTAATAAGAAAGAATGAGGAAGTGCTTGGAGCTAAACACAGGGGAATAGGTGCAAAGACAGCTGTCCTAACTTTGTCCTGGTTATTGTTCACCTACTCCTGGCAGGAGGACTTTATTACCAAGCTGGCAGCCAGACTCAGACTTGTCTTTAAGTAACAATTAGTGCTGAGAATTGCCCTGTGTGGGCAGTAGGTTCAGACTTCTTCCAGACAACAGTTTCTGAAATGCATACCACACTGAGCTTTAAAAAAAAAGAAAAGAAAAAGAAAAAAAAAAAGTTGTGGGGGAGTGGAAACTATCAGTAGAAATCAAGCAAATTGTTAGAACCTTGGTTCGCGGTTTGTTGACCTGGGAAATGATGGGCCAGGTCACAATGCTTGTTAAGGAAGAATGGCAATGCACGGGCCATCTTCAGCGCTTTCTCCCGTCCATCTTACAAACCTTAGATCTATTCAGATAAGACATCAATAATTCTCAGAGTTTTGTTATTATTGCTGATGTTGCAGTGGGTTTCAGCTGTAAGGGAGTTTGACCACTGCAGTGTGATTTTCCTGAAACAGACACTCAGCTGTGGGAAACCATATGTGAAGAAATGACTAGTCCTACTTGTTTACTTTATTATGATGCCTGTGCTTTAGATGTCAATCCAAAAATTTATTTTCAATACCCATGTCAAGGAGTTTTTTCTTGTTTCATCCTAGGAGTTTTATGCTTTCAGGTCTTACATTTTAGTCTTTGATCCATTTCAAGTTCATTTATGTAAGTGGCATAAGATAGGGTCTAATTCCATTCTTTTGCATGTGAATATCCAATTTTACCAGCACCATTTTATCAAAGAGGCTGCCTTTTCTCCACTGAGTATTCTTGGATCCCTTGCCAAATAATAGCTGACCTTATATGCATGGGCTTATTTCTGCACTCTTGATTCTGTTCCAGTGATCTCTGTGTCTAGCTTTATGTCAGTACCATATTATCTTGATTACTATAGCTGTATAATATAGCTTGGACTCAGAAAGTGTGATACTGCCAGCTTTGTTCTTCTTTCTCAGGATTGCCTTGACTATTTGGGGTTGTCAACTAGTTCTGAGCTCCCTGAATCTTAAGATGGGAAGGGAAGTAAAAAGACAGTTTTCAAAATCCTCACTCCATCTGTCCTTCAGCTTAAAGTCTATTTCAGTGTTTACAAATTCCAGGCTTCTTCCCCTCAAAGGCATTCTGGTCTAGCCAGAGGCAGACAAAGGCAATGGAAACCACATGCAGTTTGATTTCATCCTGATAGGCTGAGATCCCAGCTCTGACCTCACTGGCTACCTAAATGCTCGCATGGCTCAATTGGTTTACTAGAAAAGAGCAATGAACAGCAACGTAAGTATAAGTAAGTATTTAAGTATTATTTTATTTTATTTTTTTAACATGAAGGCAGCTACTTGATTTTGAACAAGAACATGGCATAATCTAGCAAGGGTCCCCCTAACACGCCAGCTCATCCCCCACGGCACCTCCACCCAGCTTCCTCCGTGTTTTGGGAGAAAAACATCTTCTCTCTGCCCAGTCCTGTCATCCACAGTCACTCCTCCGCACAAAGCAGGCATGGCCTCGCCTAGTATCCGCTTAAAGTCCAAGAATCAGGTCCAGATGGGGGCAGCCAAGTGGCTCCGTTTGGGGAGCTGAAACTCACCAGGTCACAGCTGAAGCCACGAGCTGACACAGGGCCACTGACCACTGATCCTGAATCGGAGAAAATGAGCGGATTTGCCCAGATTTCCACAGGTGCTTCCATGTACAAACCGGTTCTATAGCTACTTCTATTAAAACGTATTCTGATCAAATAACCTTGCAGAGGAAGCTCACCTAGCCTCAAGTCTACAACACAAAAGCAAGGAGAATACGACAGATTTTCTGCTGCCATCACGTCCCGGACCTTCACAAGGAGGGCCAGGGTGCTCGATGCCCCAGGGCACCACTAGGCCGTCTGCGACAGAAACTCCAGGTACTGCTCAGGGGCCTCGAAGTGGTCAGCCAGCCGGTTAAACGCGGGCCACACAGGGTCTCCCACAAACAGCCGCATGGCCTTCAGGTAGTTCTTCTCGTCCAGCATGAAGCGGTGGTATATGCCGGCGAGGAGAGAGGTCATGTCTCCTTTCTCCCTGAAGATCCGGATCCACCTGTCCTCTTTATCCCTCACGTCGAGGTACCCACTGGCGTCCAGGATGCAGCGAATCTCGTCATCCAGGTGTAAATGCTCCTCGTAAAACATCTTAATCTTTTCTTCATAATTTGGTAGCTTGTCTTTGCATATGGTTATTATGTCCATCCAGGAGTAGTTTCTCTCTTTTCGGATCTTTTCTAAAATTCCGACAGGGCGCGCGGGCTGCGCGTGGTGGAGCCACCGCGGGTTGTCGGCTGACTCAACCAAGTACCATGACTGCACTACGGTCGGGCCGGGGATGCCGCGCCTGACGCCGGACCTGCTCGGGCCGGTCTGACCCTGGGACCCGCGCAGGCCCCCCCGACCCAACGTACTATTTCAATATTATGTGAACAATAGCTAATAATAGTAAGCCTAAGTATTTATTGATTATTATGTGTGAAGTACTGTGTCAAGCATGCGTTGCACCTTAGGAGATCAGTAGACTATTTCCTCAATTTTGTATTTTAATCATTTAAGTAACTTTTCTAAGGTAAGAGGATAATTTTGGGGGGATAGCATGGACTTGAGTTCCGGGTCTGTCGAGACGTGGAGCGCCTCTGTGCCCTGCCTCTCACAGGGCATTTGACACAGGTGTTTGAGACATGGCATCTTCACCTCCTTCCTGCCCTTCAAGATACTTTGACTTAACTCTGAAATACATCAAATCAGAAGAACATTATGCTACTTTTTTCACAGTATTATCTGAACAGAAAAATGAGATATTATGTCCAAGTCTGTAAAGGTGTCTGATTTTGTTTTTAAATTTTCTCTTAAGGAAAGTATTGTTTTTGTTGTCTATTACCCATATACATGGATCCAATAACACTATCCTTTCAGAAGATACTTATATTTCCTGATAAGGTAATGTTCTTCCCTATGATTCAAAAAACGCTGAATAATATTGATGGTTATCTCTAATATTACCTATTAATCCTAAGTAAGGTAAACTTATACATTGACAAAAGCCATAGACTTCACATCAAGCATACAGAACTGAGAAATACTGTCTTTGAATTGAAAACATGGTTCTCTCTTTAGCTCTGTGTGCATGCATGCGTGTGTGTGTAAATTTAATGAACCGAAAAAACGCTCCCATCCTAGGCATGCTCCCCTAACCTTTTATAGGTGCTGTGTTGGTGTCTTTTATTATTAATTTAACATAACATGGGTTATCTTCCTTATGAGCACAGGCTTTAAAGCACTGCACTGAACCTTGACATGTTGGCACTGACACATGACTTGTGCCTCAAAATGTCCAGTAACAGAGAAATGCACCCAAATATCTCAAGGACATCACATAAAGAAGGTTAAGTGATTCTTTTTGGTTAGTTTTGGAAGAGAAGAATGTAATGAACAAAGACATTCAAAACATTAAAGAGTCAAGGAATTTCTAGTACAAGGTGCTAGAGGAACTAAGTCATGCAACATGACACTGTGCTTTAGAACATAAAGCCCAGCACCCAGTCAGGCAGGTGGGGAAAATTTGGTTGGGGCCCTCCAGAAAATTTAGAGGTTGTCCCTGTCCCACGAATAAACAGCTTCACTTTTTTACATTCCTGGAGAATAGCCATGGGTTTCTAGCACAGTTTGGCAGCTAAGAACAGTACAAAAAGATTCATTTTCACAAGTCCACTTGGATTTTTTTCAGCATCAGTGATTTCTGCAATCCTGTGGAATCCTAATGCTGATTCCGACAGCAGTTATGCAGGTATCTAGGATGAATTTCCTCCAAGGGAGGGAGTTACTGAGTGATATGAGATACACGTCACTTTTCCTTAATTTGTCATATACATGCATATACTAATCCTTTAGTGAATGCATTTTCAGTGTTAATAATAAAGGGAATACAAAAATGAGGTTGATAGGATGGAATTTTTAAAGTGTGCTGTTTTGTGAAAAGGAAGTGCATTCAAACAGGGGACTGCTATTTTATACTCCCTTTGGTTCATAATGGTCACTCACTGACTTATCTCTTCCCAGGTTTCTTCTAATATCAAACTGAAGCCACAGGACACCACCTCACTGGCCAAAGAGAATTCTCTCATATTAGTTGTGTGTGCTTAGATGTGTATAATTACCTACTTCTTATCATAATAATATCAATTTGGGAAATTTTATGGGAAACTTTACTAAGAAAATAAAGAACGACTTTGGTACTCAAACTTCCTGGTCTAGGGGTGTATCCTAAGTAATCAGATAAATGCACAAATATGTGTTTGGGATGTCTAACACAAGAATGGTAAATGGATAAAATGAAATGCTAAATAGGCATAAAAGACAATTGTATGCAGCAATACTTACAGGAAATGAATCAACAATGTACTGAAAGGTAAGAAAGGTAGTCTATAAATTATTATGTATTGAGTCTCTATAATTGTTAAAATTATATATGTATATACATATATAGTGATAGAGATTGAAAAAAAAATACTCACCAAAATGTTAAGAGTTGGTAATAGAATTATGGATGATTTTTAAAAGTTCTCCATTACACTTTTAATGTACTGTTAGAATTATAATAAGAATACATTAGCTTTGTAATCAGAAAATTAGAACTATTTTCATTTTCCAAAGCCAAAAAATAAAGAAAATAAAAGTAAAGAAAATAGGTATAAAAAGATAACCACTGAGTAAAAATTATGATCTTTAGAGTCAAAGACATCAAAATCTCTTCTCAAGTTGAACTAATACCCACAGATATTGATGGCATTTCCACGGTGTTTCTGGTACTATATAAAGTACTTGTACAAGGATGAATTGAAATTGTGTATTGTAATGGGTTTTCTAACATGAACTTGGGAAACAGAGCATTGTTCCCTTATTTACCTGCCATGTGGGATCCTGATCTGTACTTTTAAGCCTGAAAACCTCTCACTATGGTGATGACCAGTCTCCTCACCTCCTCCCAAGTCCAGATGACAATTCTGGGTCTTCTGGCCTTTCCTGATTACCCCTGTTCCTATTATCTTTGGAGACAAACTTTCATAACCACCCTAAGCGGTCCACGCTTGAACTTGATGTCACATTTGACCATGACTTCCAATGTACCTAAGAACTCAGAGGGTCTTGAGCTTGCGCTCAAGTTCTTGTGAAACAAGAACTCAGACAAAGGTTTCCAAAAGGAATGGAGGTTTCCAGAGAATCAGGAACAAAAGTAAAAGTAAAATTCCAAAATGAGGATCAGTTATGCACATATTTAATCATAATTTTGGACCATTTTCCAGGGTCTGGAGAACAGATGCTAAGTGAAATTTGAAGGGAAATTTTTCTGATGATATTTGGATCCATTGGCTAATTATTAAAGAAATATTTTTTAAAAAACTCTAACTTTCTAGTTTGCCTCAGATCCCTACCTGCAGCTTCCAGGGAGAATCAACTGGTCCTCATGAAGTAATAAGTGTGAGAATAAGGAAAGGGTGGTATGATGATCTTAATTAACTGCCTTGATTGGGAGAGTCCCCCAGATAAGCTCAGAAACCCCTGGAAATGTTGAAGCAGGGCTGCAGAGCAGGGCAGGCACTTGTCAGTCAAATATTCAGCAGCCATCAGAGAGAAGCTGGTCCCCTTGGCCATGCATACAGGGCTAAAATACGCCTCCCATTTATTCTATTCTGGCTCAAATGGAGGATTGCAAAGTGAAAAGCCCTCCCAACATTAGATATTTAGAGGAAATATCAGTGTCACAGAGGATTGTCAAACTCATTACTTCATTTTAAATGATCAAAATTACTAATGACTAGAACTTTGATAATTCATTCTTTGTAGAGTTAAAAATAAAGAAAATATACAATATCAAAATTACAGAAGGAAGCTTTATTTTAAATCCCAATGCTTAATAAAATAATATTTTGTCTTTCCCTACCATTTTGATATGCTTATCTCAGTAGCCTAATAAAATGTCTTTGGAAGCTCTTTACCTGTGATGCATATTTATACTTCAATAATATCTTCACATTTCACATGTGCAAATTAGAACAGGTACAAGAATTGTTGATTAGAATGTCAAATGGGCTAGTGATAATATCCTATATGGTGCATTGTCTCTGTTAATACCTTAATTACTTATGCAAAATAAAGCTCTGAAATACACAAAGTAGCATAAGTGCTTCTTTAGCTTTAGTGTGTGTGAGAACCAACAAGGAAGCATGTTTTCTAGGCTGCACTCTGAGATGCTCAATTGGCAAATCTACACGAAGATCCTGCAATCTGCAATTGTAGCAGCACCTTTAGGTAATTCTAAGATGGGAATTCAGAAACCAAAGTTTGAGAAATGTTGCTATATAGATTGATATATGATTCCTTTCTTGAATGTATCCACAGAGAAACTTTTATTAAAATGACATGCAGGGCTTCCCTGGTGGCGCAGTGGTTGGGGGTCTGCCTGCCAATGCAGGGGACATGGGTTCGTGCCCCGGTCCGGGAGGATCCCACGTGCCGCGGAGCGGCTGGTCCCGTGAGCCATGGCCGCTGAGCCTGTGCGTCCGGATTCTGTGCTCCACAACGGGAGAGGCCACAGCAGTGAGAGGCCCGCGTACCGCAAAAAAAAAAAAAAAAAAATTTAGGTACATATTATGAGCAAGGCATTGTGTGGGAATCTGGAAGAAATACAAGGAGAAAGTCTTAACTATCTAAATTACTCTGTGTAACTTATAAGTTAGTGCACACACTATAAGGTTTTATGAGTACAGTCAGTTATAGAATAAATGCCATGGAGATTTAGAGATTGGTTAATTCCACTTGATTAGGAAATAATGGCTCCCTGTAAGAAAGAACACCAGATGAGACCTTCATTCACGGAGGTTGGATTAAATTTTGTGGAAGAGATAAAGTAGGTGAAGAAGAATGCAGAGACTGAAATTTCAGGGCGGGTGTGAGAATTGGATGTAGTCAATTGTGTCAAAGTTATATTTAGAGAGTGGGTTTAACTGTGATTTGTAACAAGTGTCTAAAAGAACTTTAAATGCAATATTCAAGAATATAAAATTTATAGCTTAGAAAGTGCGAAAATATCAGATATTTCTTAGCAGGAAGCTGAAAGATTCCATGTTGTGAGATTTCTCATGTGAGAAGAAGATTTCTCACATGTGTGTAAGAGGGATTAGAAAATAGAAAGACGAGATCACAAGTGGAAAGGGGCTGGTGGCGGCAGTAAGTGTGGGGATAAAAAAGGGAAAATAAACATCGGTATTCAATTCTGAAGCAGAGTTGAGGCATACTGTGACTGATTGAATGTGAAAAACATGCAAATTTGGCAATTAAGATATACTCTTAAGTTTCTATCTTAAGTTTTAGAAAAGATGTGTATGCCATTACTCTAAATAAGGGAGCACTAGGGGGATTTGGAGGCATGATGACAAACACAGTGGGGCATGCTGCCTTTTGACCTCATGCCTTTTGCACTATTGCAACTCTATCATGTGTAACTGAGCATCATTTCATTATTCAAGACCCAAGCTGAAGGATCCTCTCCTCTCTGGAACCTTTGTTATCCTTGCATATCTTGATTGAGAACCTGGATATCAGTGCACTTACAGAGCAGAAATAAACTTTATAATAAACTCTATGGAAGAGGATACCATGTAATGAATGCTGAGGATTTGTATACCTCAAAATCATCACATGAAATATTTTTCTCATCTTTGCAAAAACTAAAGAAATGAGAACTGTTAGGCATGGTTATTGTGTATATCTCTTATAAGTAGTTTCTCTAATTAGAAAAACACAAACTGCATATGTATACAGTTATAAAAACTTACTGTTAGTTTCCCATCTTCTGAAAAGTAAGAAGATGTCTATGAAGATTTTTTTTTTTTTCATTTTTAAGTTTCTTATATTGCTGTGACTTTGATGTCAATATCCAGTAAAGCACCTTCTGGTGCGTGTGATATGAAAATGTGATTGCTATTGAACATTAGACAAGGGATGCTGGTAATTTTATGACAATTACGTTTTAGCTTTCCATACAAAAACAATGGTAATCAAATCTCATGCTTGAGAACTTTAGCTGATTGTCACAGGGAGAAGCATCCTGCCACCAATGGTGTAATTATAGAGCAACATTAACGGGATATTTCACCTTCCTTTGAAGGGTAGGGTTAATCATTGTAACCGGTATAATGCAGCTATGGGCGGATAGGCTGATGTAGCTTATCAAATCTTGTACTCAGATGTGCTGGCATTATATTCCATTTAAATGTCATGTATTATAATTAAGTTACATTTCCATGTTTAAGAAAATGAGCTTGATACTCCCATCTGCTACAGAGTAGATGCATCTTCTGAGAATAGAATATAAATACTTTTGTGTGCCATTCACATTTCCTTGGAGTGAGACTTGCTGTCATGTACGTAGGATTCTAATCAAAATGTCTGCTTGTATTGCTTTTCCTCACCTCTCATGCCAATAGAATTCTTAAACCCAGCTCACTGGAGAAGAGAGACCTTTTCTGTTGTACAATAAATGCTTCAGATCCTGCCGAGATACTGAACATGTGTGAAAGCTGTGTAGGAATCAACACCATACAACCCAGAGGTTACCACAGAATCTATTTTCATAATAGAACAAAAATAAAGCATGCAAGAAACCATTTGCCAAGGCTTGGCCTGCATCTTAAGTGTCCCCATGAGCCCATGTACACCCTTGTGACAGCAGGGCATGAAACTTGGCAGTGCACCTGAACAAAACAACTGGGATTCTTGTGTCAAATTTTAAAGGTGATTTCAGCCAGAGAAGATTTCAACTAGTGAGTAAAAGGAAGGTTGCACCATACATACACACATGTCTCAGACTTTAAGCAAAAAATTTTAAACAATAGATCTATATAGTGCAAAAACATGTCTAATCTTACCACACTTGTCTTTAAAATGTTAGAGGTAAAATGAAGGGCAAACACAGTGAAAACCTTATTTGGAATGATTCAATACCTAAACTAAAATACTGAGGCTCCTCTGCTGTTTCTTGCTTTTCTTCTATAGGTTAGATTTTCATGAACCCAGGTGATTCCAAGGTACACAGAAGTGAGGACCCATAAATTAGGATTAGTAGTCATTATAAATGGCAGCTCTTGCCCTATGCATCTTAGAAGGAAAGGAAGACCATATTCTATCAGTACACTTATATTCTTTGGCTAAACAGTGGAGAGTAATTATTAGGAAAAAGAAAGAAACTGGATACACCTGAGTGCTAACTTTAGCAAAGGAATTAAAAAACTCTCAAGAAAAATAATCCTAATAGCTAAGATTTAAGAATTTGCAATGTATCGTACAATTGACATCATTGTATTGACATTACAATACATTATCTCATGAAATGACCCTATGAATCCTATGAGATAATTATTATTTGTACCCATTCTATAGATATAGGAGCTGAGGCTCACAGAGGGATTAGTAATGTGATGAAGTTCATTCAGCTTATGTGGACAGGACTCAACCACAAGCCTGTCTCACTCACTGGTATAATGCAAATTTAGTAACAACTCTCTCAAAAAATATCTTTTTTATAGGCTTTTGCCAATTTCTATGGTGTAAACACTCTTACCATGACCAATGAAAATAAGGAAGAATTGCACAAAATCAGCTCTCCCAAACTTTGAGTCAGTCCTTACACCATTGAACTCTGACTCCAAAATCCCTAATCTCCACCATTAGGTTATAGCATGAGTCATAAAAGAAACACGACGAAAGACAGAAACAGCGAAAGAAAAAAAGGGTAAACTCTTAGGTGGACTTCTGGCCATGTTTCTCCTCACACTAACCATTTGGGTTACAATCCTTAAGAATTAATATATATTGTAGAAAAAGATGTCCATTTATTAAAGATAAACACATATAGGAGATAAAAAAGTGGGTCAGTGAAAAAGAAAGGAATAAAACTTGAGAAAGCCTTCCTAGAAAATTATCTATGATCGGGTTAGAAATGTTTGAGCATCGGGGATGTAAAGGTGATATTTAACTGATGCCACTATTTATTGTAGGCCCTTTATATTGATTAGATAATATTTAAGGTATATATTATGATAACGAACTTTATAGAGAAACAAAATGAGGCTTAAGGTTATAGACTTAGGAAAGTAGCAGAGACTGTCTCAGATTTGCCTTAATACTCAACAGTGTGCGTTGTAAACCTAACAAAACCCAAAGAATCTGTCCAGTTTGTGTTGTGTTGCGTCCACACTCTACATTCGCCCACATCTACTTCTTTCCGGTTGCTGTTTACATATTTTTACCTCTTGATGCAACTTGGTCCAAGGTTTATGTAAGGTTATCTCCATTCCTTTTCAGAGAAACCTTGTGTTATAGCATTCTTCTATTTTCCAATTAATAAAATGAGTAAAAAGTACATGGAAAATGTACAACTATATTCATTAAGTGGATAATTTTTCTCCACTCTGGTCTTCATTCCATCAGTCTTCAAAGTAATAGAATTTAATCTTTCCAATTACAAATTCCTTTCTATTTGTACAGCATCATAGTCTATTGTAACATCTGTAACAACATGCTCTCATTTATCTGATGAGATTTTGGTCTCCTGTGCTGTTAGCCTGACCTCATTACTCTTCCTCTCCATCCCTATCCCCCATCTTAGAGTCTGTAAATATATATACAGAATGTGCTAAACAAATGTCACCTGGTCAATATGAGACTAATGATTAAACATTGAAGAGAGGACGGCAAAACTATTAAAATGCAGTGTATTTTAATGGAATCATAGAACATGCTCTGTCAAGGCAAATGGAGAAAGCCTGTTTTAAACTTTTCATTGAATATTGAGGAAATGAAGAACAGGGAAGGTTTTCTTGCTACAAATTAATTTTAAGAATATATTGCAAAGGATTAAAGATTTCAAGAGGGAACTTTTAAAAGAGAACACAAATACATATAATTAAGAAAACACATTTTTCTGAGATTATATGTATTTGGGAACAAAATGAGATAATGATCTTTATGTGAAATGTATTGAGACTTTATTATTTGCCAGACACAGGATGGGTCCTTTAAAGGAAGTGCTACTATTTTAGAGTATGTCTGCTGGCAACACATTCTCTTAGTTTTCCTTCATTTGAGAATATCTTGATTTCCTTTTCACTCCTGAAACACATGAAGTATTATTTTATCTTCACAACATGGTGGATACGGTTATTATCCCTTCCTTTAAAATGCAGACACTGAAGCTTAGAGAGATTGACTAAACCCCCAGTGATTAACCAGATCATAACTGGCAAAGCAGGTATATAAATCCTCATCTGACCTCCAATCCCTGATTTTGAGCACTTGTTAAAGATGCTACATTTTGTTTGTTTTAACTACATTTGTCTGAATTCCAGCATCAGTTAAGTTCTTTCTAGATGATTCTGGGTGGCTCCAGGAATATGCCTACCTGGAGGCTTTGGTCTTGACCCTGTTCCCTATCTCCAGATTCTCTGATAACATCTCTTGCTAAAGTGAGTGCTAATGTCAGAAGTGTTAAGTGTGTCATCTGTGCCCACAGATGGGTCCTCACCAACACAGACTCTGTTAGAACCCTACGCAGGTAGCCAATCCTCATGGTCTAGAGGCAGCCGATGCCCCGTACTCTGCTAAGGGTGATGAGAAGTTTGCCTCCAAGCTTTGCCCAGCAGTCTTCCCGGGAAGAAGCCAATCTCCCTACTGCAGCTTTGGGGTACAGAGTCAGTTTATTACAGTGTTCTTGTAGTCAAGGACTCAGGAGCCCCCGGACCTGCTCTGCTGGTACACATACCTGCGTTCCAAACCCAGGCAGCTCCCTTTGGAGGCCTTCTTATTGGGGGCTCAGCTGGGACAATTTGCTTCATCCTGGCTTAGCACTTTTCCACCCCTGGGTCTTCTTCTCTCCTTCTTCTTGGCCCCCCACCCATAAAAAGGCCTTTTGTTGGGGTCTCCCTCTGCAGTGAGATAATCCCCGACTACATCATGTGTCACCCATCAGGTGCTATCCACGGAGAGCAGTGGGACACCGGAGAGCAGCACTTCCCCTCTGGCCTCTCCCTGCACCACACTGTCTGCAGTACGGGATGGGGGCTTGACTGATGCTCTCAGTTTAGCTTGTACTAATTGACACCTGAGGCTCTACAGGTGATACCACCGTTGGCCACACCTGCTATCTATGCCTAGGATTTACCACCTGTGTCTTCAACGCTTTTGACGTGAGTGCTTTTGAAAGCTTTTTCTTCTCCATATCCTGCGACAGTTCAGGGAAAATCTCTTTCTATTTTACTGACTGTTTTATTGGTCACCTTCCTCACCCTGAGACTCTCAGGACCGGCGGCTGGAGCAGAGGCCAATCTGTTTGGCAGATCCAGTTTTGTGTTTGAACCACCCCTTTGCTCTGGCCCTCTTTTTCTTGAATTTATGTGTGCTTTTAGCATTTTCCTCCCTTTGGAAGTGCTGTGGCCAAGAGTTTTCATAGGAAAGATGTATTCAGGATCGTCTGGTTCATTTGGATTCAACAGTTCTCCTGTTGGGTTCATCCTAGATCCAGGGGAAAATTAGCTCTGTGCAAACCCGGATCCTTACTACATTAATTAATCAAAATTAGTATGTTCTTGGGGCTTCCCTGGGGGCGCAGTGGTTGAGAGTCCGCCTGCCGATGCAGGGGACACGGGTTCGTGCCCCGGTCCGGGAAGATCCCACGTGCTGCGGAGCGGCTGGGCCCGTGAGCCATGGCCGCTGAGCCTGCGCTCCACAACGGGATAGGCCACAACAGTGAGAGGCCCGCGTACCGCAAACAAACAAACAAACAAACAAACAAACAAAAAATTAGTATGTTCTTATATAGCTTTGCCATTTGTTTATAAAACTCTTTCTACCGTTTTCTCGTTCAGCTTTAAAACAACTCTGCAAGGGAGGTAGGAAAATATAATTTTCTATAAAATTGCAGAAGGTAGGACCAGGATCAGTGCTGTTAGCACATTGCTTATAGCCTCACAGTTTGTGAATAACGAGCCATGGGTTTGAATTCGGTTCTGTTGAATAAAAGCCCATTTTTATTCCATTTCAACCATGCCATGCTGTTTTCAAAATGCATAGTTCCCCAACCTGAAATGAGCAGCAGAACTAATTTTTTAAAATGATAGGTTTGAGAAGTATGAGGTAGCAGGAAAGACTGTGTAAAATAGTATTTCTAGCTAATCGGTAGAGACCCTGTGCAGAACACTAGGGAGATTTACACAGCAAGTGGAAGATATGATTTCATTTTCAAATGGAAAAAGAAATGCCGAAAGTAAACACGGAGTGAACTCCAGCTATTAGAACATAAAATTGCACCCGTGTTAATGCTCATTGACTGATGGATGCTTTGAGGAATTGGATTGTAGGTAACAAGTGCAGCTCAACGTGCACATTGAGATCAAAAGGAATAATTTTGATTTTCCAACTCTTTCTTGTTCCCACAGCTCATGTCCTAGGAAGAAGAGTAAATTGGTAGACGTTGAGAGTGTCTGAGGACACCTCTTCCAAGCTAAGTTCTAGCAACTCCCTCTGTCATTTCTTGGTTAGCCTAGAATAACAATACATTATTCTCAGTAATACACATTAAATCAAGTCACTCTTTTGTTCCTTATGAATATAGTAAAAATGCAAAAGGGACATTGTGAAATAAAATCACGTGAAATTAACCTTAGCTTTAAATTGTCTACATTTTACCTTGCAATCACATTTTAAAAATATGTCCAATGAAACACATTATCAAAAATGGTGAACTACTTGGGGGTCCTTAAGGGTAGATGTTTTGTAAAGTTTCCTTAATAAAGCACCTATTTTAAACATTAATTGTCCTTCTTTCTGGCAGATTAAATAATGTATTAGACCACTGAAGGCTATAAAAAATTGTCAGAGATATCAACTCATAAAACTAACTAGAATAAATGTTTCTAACATCTGTTCATTTTTCTCCCTACTCCTCCCATACAAAGCTAGACATATGAGCCATCTAAACTCTTTATTGTATAAAAAAATACAAGTTTTAAGGAGGAAGAAGCATCTGTTGCTATTATTCTGTGACTGTGTTAAACAGATTTAACTAAATAAACTATCTCTAGTTTTCAGGGAGCCAACTTATTAAATAGTTCTCAGTAACAACAGGCTGGATTATTTAAACCGTAAGGTAGATAGCTAGTGGGAAGCAGCCGCATAGCACAGGGAGATCGGCTTGGTGCTTTGTGAATGCCTGGAGGGGTGGGATAGGGAGGGTAGGAGGGAGGGAGACTCAAGAAGGAAGAGATATGGGAACATATGTATATGTATAACTGATTCACTTTGTTATAAAGCGGAAACTAACACACCATTGTAAAGCAATTATACTCCAATAAAGATGCAAAAAAAATAAATAAACACTGTATATACTGCTATTCCCATCATGCCAGACACCAGACATTTTTTCCCCAACTTTTTAGTTTGGTATACTGCAGACCTGAAAAACAAGATTTTAGCTTTAATACAAAATGATAGAATCTGAACAGGGAAACGAAATGATGAATACATAATTTGTTTTATCAATTCATGCTTTGAATGTCTTTTATGTCCCCCAAATTTACTTGCCCAAGTTTATAATTTCTCTAAGTTTAAATACTCAGAAAAGTCAACAAAAATATTACAATGAGCTCATACTTACCCTTCAAACATACACTAATTATTTTTTTCTCTTTCTCTTAGATATTGAAAGACTTTATTTTCTGCATACTTTAGGCTTTATATTTTAAGAATAAGTATACCCTCCTACATAACCATGTAAGATTCATAGGGAGTGGCAAAAACCTATCATCTCATGAACCCTTCGCCCAACTTCTCCCCAATGGTGACATCTTGTATAACTGAAGTTGAATATTAAAGCCAGGAAATGGACAATACTGTTATGACACTGGTACAATACTATTAATGAGCTTACAGACCTCATTCACTTTTCCCCAGATTTTACATGCAAACATTTCTGCACATGTGTGTAGTTCTACGCATTTGCTTCCATGTATAGATTTATGTAAACACCACAAACATCAAGTCACATATCTGCCCCATCCCCACAGTAGAATTCCCTCATATTATGACAGCTCTGTACCCTGGCAAGCAATAGTAGTTCTTCATCTCTGTGGTTTTGCTCACTTAAAAAAAAATGGTATATGAATGTTATATGAAAAAAAAAATGTTCCATGTCACACTGCATGGAAATTTTTGAGATTGGCCTTTTTTTTTTAACTAAGCATAATGCCCGTCCAAGTTATTGCATGGATTAATAGTTTGCTTCATTTTATTGCTAAGTATTATTTCATTCTATGACTTTTTTAATATTTGGATTGTGTCCACTTTGAGGTGATTACAGCAAAATCTGCTATGAACATTCATGTACTGGTTTTGGTGTGAATATAAGTTTTCATTTCTTCAGGATAAATACCAAAGAATTTGATTGCTGTTTATATAGTAAGTACAGGTTTAGTTTTATTTTAAAGAAAAAGGAAAGCCTCCCAAACTATTTTCCAATGTCACTTTTACATTCCCACCAGCAGTGTATAAGATATTTAGTTTCTCCACATACTTGCCAGCATTTATTATAATTTTTAAAAAACATTCTAATGTAGTGATATTTCATTGTGGTTTTAAGCTCGATTCCCCTAATAGCAATGTGTTTATTTGCTACCTGTATGCTCTCTCAAATGAGGCGCCTGTTCATATCCTTTGTCCATTTTCTAAATGAGTCATTGCTCATTTTTTAACTGTTGGTGCTGAGAGTATCTATGAATCTAAGATTTGCCCTTTGTCAGATAAATGATTTGAAAATGTTTTCTAGTCTGTAGTTTGTCTTTTTATCCTGTTAACCATATATTTTTCTTAGACCAAAATTATTAATCATTGTGCTTTATCAATTTTTTTTTTAGTGATTATGCTGTTGGTGTTATATCTAAGAAGTTTTCATCTCTCACTTTAGGTTCTAAAATTTTCTTCTCTGTTATTTCTAAAAGTTTTACAGTATGATCCATGTTGAATTACTTTTTGTATGAGTGATTTTTTTTTTTTTTTTTTTTTTTTTGCCTATAGATGCCCAATTGTTCCAGCACCATTTATTGAAAAGATTATACTTCCTCTGAGTTGCATTTGTATCTTTGTCAAAAATCAGTTGGGCAGGCTTCCCTGGTGGCGCAGTGGTTGAAAGTCTGCCTGCCGATGCAGGGGACACGGGTTCGTGCCCCGGTCCAGGAAGATACCACATGCTGTGGAGCGGCTGGGTCCGTGAGCCATGGCCACTGAGCCTGCGTGTCTGGAGCCTGTGCTCTGCAACAGGAGAGGACACAACAGTGAGAGGCCTGCATATCAGTTGGGCATATTTATATGGTTCTATTTCTGGCTTTCTCTTTCATTGACCTATGTATCTATTCATTCATCAATACCATACAGTGTTGATTACTGTAACTATGATAAGTCTTAATACCAGTTGAATGATTTTTCCCTATTTATTCCTTTTTTCCAAAATTATTTAGCTATTTAATTCCTTTGCTTGTCCATATACTTTTAGAGAAGCATGTCTGTATCTGAAAAAAAACCTTTCAAGGATTTTAAAAAATCTATGTAAAATTTAGATTAATTTTGGGAGAATTAGCTGTATTATCATGTTGATTTTTCAAACCATGATTCTCTAACCCATTTATTTAGTTATATAAGCTCTTTCATGTGTGTTTTATAGCATAAAAGTCTTGTACAATTTTAGTTAGATTTATACATAAGTTTTTATTGGGGGAACTATTTTAAATGATACTGTGTTTTTAATTTCAGTTTCCACATGTTCACTGTCAATATAGAGAAATAGAAATGATTTTGTGCACTGTTTCATGTGTTGGTTTGTTACCTCATTGAATTCACATATTATAAATTTTCTTTCACTTTTTGGAAGATTTCTTGAGACCTTATACATACACAAATATGTCATCTGTTCACAGGGACAGTTTGTTTCTTCCTTTTCAATCTGCGGGCAATTTATTTCTTTTTCTTGCCCTATTGCCTTGACTATTACTTGCAGTATTATGTTGAGTAGGAGTGGTAACAACATACATTCTTGCTTTGTCTTGCCATCAGTGAATGGGGAGATGCATTTATTCTTTCATCATTCTGAATTATGTTAGCTGTATATTTGTGCAGATGTTCTTTATTAAGGTGAGGGAATCATCCTCTATTTCCAGTTTGCTGACAGTTTTTAACATGAATCACTATCGAAATGATGGGTTTTATGATCTGATCATGTGTTTTTCTGCTTTAGCCTATGAGTATGGGGGATCATATTGACTGACTTTCAAATACTTGAAAGGCTTGAATACCTGGGAGACAACCCCACTGATTGTGGTTTATAACTATTTTTTGAACTGATGAGTTTTATCTGTTAATTATTTGTTGAGAATTTGTGTGTCTAGGTTTTTGGGAGTTATTCGTTTGTAATTTTCTTCTGTGTATGTATGCAGTCTTTGTCTGGTTATGGTAGCTTCATAAAATTATTGGGAAATTAATATTTCCTCATATTTTCTGGAAGAGACTGTGTGGAATTGACATTGATTATTCTTTTAAGTTTTTGGTTGGATTGAATTTCTTTAATAGTTATAGAACTGTTTACATTACCTACTACATATTTAGTGAATTTTGGTATATATCAGGCATTGGTTCATTTCATTCTACCTGCCACATATACGCATATAGAGCTGTTTATAATATTCTAGTACTATCTTTTTAATAACTAAAGGACATGCTGTAATATTTCCTATTTCATTTCTGATATTGATAAATTGTTTCATTTCTCTTTTAATCCTTGTCAGTCTTGGTAGAACTTTATCAATTGTAACTGAGCATTTCAAAGCATCACTTTGTTATTATCTTTTCTATTATTTTCTGTTTTCAGTTTAACTTATTTCTTCTCTTATTTTATTATTCCCTTTCTTCTGTTTGCTTTGAGTTTATTTTGCTCTTCTTTTTCTATTTCCTTCAGGTAGACACTTACACAATTGATATGAGACTTTGCCCTTTATCTGGTATAAGCATTTAGTGTACAAACTTCTCTCTTTTCCCTTTTTTAATGGCATCCCACAAATTTTGTGTTTTATTTTTATTCATTACTATGCATTTTTCCTTTATTTAAATTATTTTTTTGACTTATCGTTAACTTTAAGATTCTTTATATATTCTCAATACAAATCTAGATGCAGAGATAAAAAACACTACATATACTGTAACACCTCTTACAACTGCAAATATTCTAATCCCTGTAATAAATCCTTAAATCTAAATCATTCATAGTGGCTCTTCTCTGATGAAACTGTTAATGATATGTCATATTTTCTTCAGACACCATTCAAGTTTTGCTAGTTTTCCAAATAGTACTTTTTAAAAACAAAAACAGAAACAAAAAAACACACTCCAGAATCACATATAAGTTTTTTTAATTATCCTGAAAATGTATTCTCCACCAGGTTGGAATAGTTCTATGATGTTTCCACAAATTTCAAAGCTGTGTTAGTTTGGTATTGCTGTGTAACAAATTACCGCAATGCTCAAATTACCATAATGCTCACTCATCATGACATGACAGTTTCCATTAGTCTGGCATGGAGTAACTAGGTTCTCTGCTCAGGGTCTAGCAAGCTCGATTCTCAGTGTTGTGTGGGCCATGCTCTCACAGGACCCTGGGGTCTTATCCTAGGCCTATTCTTGGTAGAATTTAGCTCCTTGTCCTGTTTATAGGATGGAGGTCCCTGCTTTCATGCTGCCTGTTGACCCAGGGCTGCTCTCAGCTCCTAGAAATCATACAGGTCCTAGTCACATGGTCTTCTGTGACCATGTGACACATGGCCACTTCTTTAAAGTTAGCAGGGGAATTTATTTTTTAAAGTCTTTCACATATTTAGGTCAGACCCACTCAGGATTCTCCCTCTTTTGATGAACCCAAGTCCACCTAGTAGGAACCCAATTACATCTGTAAAATCTCTTTATGTTTGTCATATTCTCTTTGCTAAAGACCAATCACAGGTTCTGTCTGCATTCAAGAGCAGGGGATTATATTAGGCTGTGGCTCACAGGGAGCCCCCTTAGGGTATGTCTGTCATGATAACTCTGAGTCTTCTTAAGATTTCAGGCCTCCTACCCTTCTATTTACCTCTTTCCTCTCACATTTTACTATAAGCAGTAAGAAGAAAGAAAGCCACTTTATCACAATTTGCTTACAAACCTCCTAAACTAAATACCTAGTTTCATCACTCACAGCTTCTACCTTTCAAAGAAAAAGGCTAGAACACAGTTCAGCCAAGTTTGTTGACACTTTATTACAAGAATCATCCTTTCTCCATTGTCCAATAACATGTTCTTCATTTCTGAGGGCTCACAAAAAAGCATCTTTAATATTCATATTTTATCAGTGTTCTACTTAAGATTATTTATTTCATCTCAAGAAAACAGAGCTTTCTCTCCAACTCTCCTTTTTTCTTTCTGAGCCTTCAACAGAATTGCCTTTAATGTCCATATTTCTACCAACTGTCCATTCGAGATAACTAGGCTCTTTCCAGCATGTACCTTGAAACGCCTTCATCCTCCACTGTTACACAGCTCCAAAGATACTTCAACATTTCTGGGTACATGGTGCAGTCACATCGGGAGGAAGTAGAGACTGGAGCTTCACCATGTGAATTTTGGGGGGACATGATTCAGCCCATTGCCATCATGTTTAAAACACTTAAACATTTAAAAAAAAATTAAATGGAGAAGATAAGTTTGGTTTTTGTTTCGATTTTCTCTGAAGAGACCTAGCCTTGCCTACAGAGAGTCATTCAATTACAAGAGGGCAATCTAAACAAGCACACTAACCTGAAAGTGAAGGTTCAGGAAGAAGACGTGGTTATCAATAAATGAAACAAATATATAATATATTCTAATTTAGTACAGTAAATCCTTTTTTTTTTAAATTTTATATTGGAGTAGAGTTGATTAACAATGTTGTGTTTGTTTTAGGTATACAGCAAAGTGATTCAGTTATACATATACATGCATCTATTCTGTTTCAAATTATTTTCCCATTTAGGTTATATATTTAAAATAACCAACAGAACCTACTATATAGCACAAGGAACTCTGCTCAATATTCTGTAGTAACCTAAATGGGAAAAGGATAGTAAATTCTGATGTGATTACTTAAAGAAGATAACCATCTCTCTGGCATGTAGATAAAAGTATGTGCCCTCACACATGCAGAATACAAACACACATGCACAACAGCTAATGATCCAGATCTGTAATCTAAGCAGCCTGGGTGCTTAGAATGGAGGACAGGAATGTGGATGGGAACCTTTTACTTGCACATTGTTTTATTTTTTCATGTATGTATTATTTATATTATTAAAAACTGGTTTATGTTTTAAAATTTTCGATTGGGCTTCCCTGGTGGCGCAGTGGTTGGGAGTCCGCCTGCCGATGCGGGGGACATGGGTTCGTGCCCCGGTCTGGGAGGATCCCGCATGCCGTGGAGCGGCTGGGCCCGTGAGCCATGGCCGCTGAGCCTGCGCGTCCCCAATGGGAGAGGCCACAACAGTGAGAGGCCCGCATACCGCAAAAAAAAAAAAAAAAAAAAATTTTCGATCATGTATCATCTTCAGAGCACATATATTTTTATTTTTAAATAAACAATATTTCTTTTGAATAATTAATATTAAATGATTTATAAGCAGTTATTACCAACTATTTTATTTAGTTGTTTCAATATTTGTTTCCATTTTTTAGAAAGTATAATTACATGGCACAATCATGTGATGGTTCCTTCGCTGGTTATTCATGGGGTAGTACTCAACAGTTTTTAACCTGTTCATTCACAATTATGATCCACACATGATGTTATTAGGTTCCTGAGGCTGCTGTAACAAATGACCTCAGACTCAGTGACTTAGAACAACAAAAAAGTGTTTTCTTAAAGTTCCAGAGGCCAGAAGTCTAAACTCAGTTTCAATGGGTGGAGTCAAAGTCTGGCAGGGCCTTGCTCCCTCCGTAGGTTCTGGGGGAAAATTCAGCTGCCCAAGGAGGTCAACAGGACTCTCTTGGCTAGAGGTTAAATCATTCCAATTTCTGCCTCAGTGGATACACTGCCTTTTCCTCCTCTTTATGTGTCAAATCTCCCTTTGCCTCTCCTATAAGAACTCTGTGATGGGGTTTGAAGCCCACCCAGGTAATCTGAAATAGTCTCCCCATCTCAAAATCCTTAATGTAATTGCATTTGCAAAGACTCTAGTTCCTCCTAAGCTAATGTTTACAAGTTGGAGGGATTATAACCTAACGTCTTCAGGTGGTTATTATTCAGCCTACTACAGTGGCTGACTGAGTAACCAGAAGAAAGCCAACCTTGACAGTAAGAGCCAAATACTCTGTCAAGAACTCAGTCACACAACTATCTAATAACATACATGATTATGACTGGAGCGAATTCCCCAAACAAAAATTTTCGCTTTGGCAGAGAGGACTATAGAAAACTCACATCTAACTGTAACTTATAAAGCAATAATTTTGTTCTTCTTAAATATTACCTACATGATTATCCTTGTTTTCAGTATTTGGGGGAAAAATAGTTCTTCAATAAAAGCTAAAATTCTGAATAGTACTATCAATTATTAACCAAACATTTTATAATATTTTATATAATTAAATTAAGTACTTCAATTTAATATAAATCTTATCTATACAGCATAAAAAAGAAAATTGAAATTTTCATGAAATTTTTTTTCCTTAATTTTTCTTGACCCCAGAAAAATTCAAGAATTTCCACACCATTATATAATTTCCAGCCAAAAGTACTTAATACATATTGTTACTGATAACTAGTTTGGCAAATTTTATTTTCAGGGAGGAGTTTATGATCAAAAAAGAATATCAATTATTTTATAGTTTCCAGAAAAAGAATAAATGGTAATACAAAGAGTATACTTACTCATAATTTTTGACCTACTTATCTTAGATCAGAGACCTGTCTTTACAGTTTTACTTATAAATTTATACATTTTAGTGGCCAACATTTAATCAGTACATTGGAAGCAAACTCCAAGAACTAATGTTAGGGTAATTAGAAATGATGTGTGCTATAACATTCTGAGGTCCCCAGGATTGAACTCATAATGGATCAATGATTGTTACCAAGCATTACCAAGATGGAGCTAACAATATCACTTTTAAAAGCAGATAATAGATGCTGAAGCTGAAACTAAATTATAAACCTCTCTTTGGAAACTCTCTGTGGGACATTAATACTGAGCCGTTGTACAATAACCCAGTGAGCAAAAGAACAGCAAACAATACGTTCGTGTAGTTGCTAAGGGGCCCCCCTATTCCATATCCATATATATAAGTTCTTCCAAGGGCCAGACCCTCGTAGAAAAATTATTGCATTTTTCTTCTCAGGTAACTCTAAATAAAAAGTAATTAACCTCATAAATAAAAGCCATGTACAGAAGAGAAATGTCTTCATATATAAAGTAACAGGAAAGGCAAAAATATCTTGTCAATTAATATAGATCAATACTGTCTTAAAATATCTACTAAGATTCAGATGATTTGCATGGTAATATTAATAACTTCAACCATCTTTCTTACTAGATAGCAAATAACAATTTCATTTCTCATTTTAATATTTGATTGTTATCTATCAGAAATATAAGATAATTTTTTATTTTTCCCCCCTTCTATCCTTTCCCTGTGGCCTGGCATGTAAACACTGGATAAATTCATGTAGATGCCCAGCCTAAACAGGCATTGAAACTGAACCCTCAAGAGTGAGGTTTTTCACTTTCACTCCTTTTCCTGCTTATGTGTCCAAGGTTTTGCTTGTTATTAGTTTTTGTGCATGGCAGCTTCATGAGAGAAAAGACTTTTCTGTGGATGCTAGACAATGACTACAAGTTTGGGGACTGGAAAGCCTCCTGGTGATGCTGCCAGCAGGTGATTATGTTGTTACGGAGGAGAAGGCAGAGCACACAGTTGGGTGAGAGAGGCTGAGAAAAGACAACCACACAGGTTGTGCTGTGTGAATGAAAGCAGCCAATCACATGCAGCTGAAGTCAGGGATGTTATTTACAAATGGTATTCATTGACTTGAGGGTCTGAATTCATCCAAAATTTCAGGAAGTGCTTCATTCTTGGAGGAAAAATAGATGTGAATGGGCTGGATTTTCATGTCCTGCATGGTTGTAATCTGCTTTTTTTTCCTCCTTCTCCTTCCTATTCTCCTCTTCCTCCTCCTCCTCCTCCTCCTCCTTCTTCTTCTTCTCCTCCTTCTTCTTCTTCTTCTTCTTCTTCTCCTCCTTCTTCTTCTTCTTCTCCTTCTTCTTCTTCTTCTCCTTCTTTTTCTTCTTCTCTTCTTTTCCAAAGGATTGAGTTGAGCTAAAAATAATAGTTGTTGAACATAAGAGCCATAATTCCTTTTTGAGCCACAGCTATTTGAAGATAACAGCACATACCTATGGCAGTGGTTGCCTAACTTTAATAATAAGATAATACATCATTAATTAATTTTCAAGGGAACTAAAATTTGCTCCACTGTAAGTGGAAAATAAAGAGTGGGTAAATAGTTTACCCAGTTTTTGGAATAAATGGGTGAATCTATCACTAAATTAACTATGATTCCATGATAGCTGGTGAGGAGTCAGAGCAGACATCTTTAGTTACGAATGGGAGTAGGGATTTTGGGGAAATAATCACATGTGAGAAATAAAAGTCATTACAAAAATACTTTCCCAAATACATTTTAACAATTCAAGTTTTGAGAACCCAGTTTGAAAACTGTTTGAACTACTTCACTGTCCTGTGAAGCCTGAAAACACCCTGGATAATTTAAGGTGATCTGGCACTCTCACTTCTGCTCCACTTCTAAAACTAAAGGAGATCAAACAAAAACAAAGACCAGATTTGTATCATCTCTCTGGACCTGTTACACTACATGTGGTATCTGTGGCCATAACAGTCTGAATCTTCAGAGCAAAGCTGTGAGACTAAGAAACATCGTGCCCTTATTGGCCACAACAAATAAGCTCTAATTTTAGGCATGAAAGAAGCCAAAGTGAGCTACAATAATGCATACAAAGTAATGCAATGATTTCTGTTCCTTTCATAAGCATCAGCATCAGTCTCAATCAAGAGTCATGACCACAGTACATATTCTATTTGCAGCCTTAATTTTATCATGAAACAGTTGGACTAATTGTCACAATAATCATAGGCTGTAATTAAAGATGCAAATGCTTTCTCCTGGACTTGAGAAATTTAGTCAAGTTGAATTATCAGAGTGTTGGACACCATTGCCAAGAGTGGGACAGTTCAAAAGGGACATAGGAAACCAAATTTGGAACAGGCTCAAAGCATTAGAAATTTCACACATTTTCGAGGGTAAACTTAACCTTGTTGATAGAAAAAATATCAGTGAATCTCTTATAATAGGTAATGAAACAAACTATACAATCTCTTCATGTTACAGCTAAAAGAACTCAGGGATGTCCTCTTCGGTAGCCTTAATTCCTTATGAAAATATGGAAGAATAACACCTCCACTTTTTTATGTCAACATTTTCAGGGGAAAGTAAATCAAGTTGAACAGAATGTAACAGGTGCAAGTGTTTTATGACTTTGGAAACTCGTTTGGTACTGCTTACAACCTTATTTGACTAAAATTCCAGTAGTAATTTAATGATATCTCTAGAGAAAAATAATTCATTGTAATATAAAAGAAATTTTCAGGCATGCTTCTCCTGTTAACTATAAGTTCACCTAAATGAGGTAGGTGTAAACTCACTTATTTGTCATTATATTTTAGATGCCTCCTTTTAGAAGGATATAAAATATTTGTACCTAATAACAATAGTAATTATATTAATAAAAGTCCTTAGAGGCCAATAACGCAGGGTGATTTTGCATGTGTTACCTCTGATCTCTCAAACAGTCCTGTGAAATACATATTATGATTAAGAAATCATCATTAATCATAATTAATGATATCTTGGTTATTTTTCTTTACAAAAAGAGTCCCATTCTTCAGAGGTAAATACTGACACATTTACAAATAAAATTAAAAACTTATTTATAACTCATTTTACACAAGTGAGGAGACAGAAGTTCAGAGAGATAGAACAACACTTCCAAAATTTAATGTGTCAATGACACAATTTTCCATCATTTTATCTACATTCCTATACCACAGTATTTACACATCGTCAGACAAGAGTTATTTACAATGTTTTTCTATCTTCTAAGAGAATTTTTCCTAAAGCCCATTTTCTTTGTTCAATTGAGTTCAGGATTAGCATGGATTATGCAAAATAACTGTGTATTCAAACTTTATTCTCTGCAAAAATAATAGGTGAAATTCAGAATCAGGGAATTCAGAGACAGATAAACACAACTTGGGAGAAGTCTGAAGATTTCCAGATAGTAGCTACCACGTAGTATGCCAGGCAATATTCTAAAATTTTACACACAACTTATGAAAACTTTAAAAAGACCCTGTAAGTTGCCTTACTTCCATTTAATAGATGAGAAAACAGAATTGGAAGTTGAACAAATTGCCCAAAGTCTCAGCGGGCAGGACCAGGAGCTCAGTTTGCATTTTGAAGGACTGATGTCTCCTTTATGATACATAATAGCATGAAGGCTGCTCCTTCATTTAGATCGGAGTCCTCCTGACCTCACATACAGGTGTTCTTTCCCACCCACCCTTCATGTAAGTCACATGCTTATGTCAGAGAAGTTCCTGAGATCATACAGGTCCAGAGCCCTTTACACCATCTTATAATCAGTTTCCTCTTTGTACATTAGGAAAATTATTAGATTTTAGCCATTGCTTTTACATAGGATAAACCAATGATGTGATGGAGCTGGTTCATACCAGATCACAAGAGATAACTGACAAAATTTCAAGAATTTTGGAAGTCAGATTTTAAACATAGTCATTATCAAAAAGCAAATCAATATAAAATGAAATAAATTATACTAAAATCAAAGGTAATGAATGATTAAGACTTATTACCTCCTAATTTTTGTACAGCATTTTACTACATATATGCTCCTGAGGGTAGAGATTAGAGACTACTTACGTCTACTGTCTCTGTATTATGAAAACCCTATAGAATGGTGTGCTGCTTGGAAAATTCCCACCTCCACATTAAGTAAGGCCATGTCAGTCACACGAAATCAGCCGTCATGAGTGTGTTTTATCACAGAGACCTTCAAATGCTAAAAATCAAGTGTTAATTCATTGTTTTGTTGATTTCTGGACTTGAAAGAATGAAAGAGAAAATATTAATAATACTGAGTAAACTTAAAATTGTATCATGTCAAGTAATTACATTGTGTCTATAGTTCAAAGAAGTGAGAAAATATTATACTAATATTTGAAAACTACTATCTTATTCAACAAAGAAGTCTCTCTTGTCATAGACAAGCAAATGAAGTTCTGACATACATCCACCTGCTTCACTTTCATCACACTTGTTAACATAAACAAAGGATTCATGTCAGGATTATACCCATTCGTTGATGACATAAGTAACTTCTTTGCTGAACCAGTTAGTAATCAATCATTTATTTGTATTCTAATTTTATCAAATAATGGTTATATTGCACCATAGATGGTTACAAACACAGGAGTTCAGACAAAATCAGTGAAAGCCTTCAATAAGAATTAATTGGCTATAAGAATTTACAATAAAAGTTATTATATATATTTATGATTATTTGTAAACTGAGTGCTATACATTCTTAATATCTGTAAAATTTATAATAAACTGCTTTATAATAACACACACACTTTTTTTTTTTTTCTGGAGAGTCAGTTGTTAAGCATTTGTCACCACAAAGCTGGATATCTACCTCATACTGCCTGAAGAGGGAAAATTCTCATTTAATTAGATTCAGTGCATGTGTGTGTGTGTGTGTGTGTGTGTTTGTGTGTGGCTTATCAATTTATACCACAGATAAGGCAAAAATAAGTTGTAATTGAATTTCAGTAACTCTACCCTTCTAAGAATAATAGTTATCCAGAAGTCTCTGCACTGATATTGCCAGTAAATTGATGTAGATTGCCAGCAAGCTCACTCTTCAACTCCACTCACATAGAGAACAATGGCAGCTCCAGAGTTGAGAAACGTACCAGCTAATGTATATCACCAGCTCAGGTATGGCTCAATATTGCTTAGTCATTGCATTTAATAGAGACCAAATTTTTAGAAGATTGAAAAACTCTGTCTCATTGTTTTCACAAAAATGAAGGAATCATTGTTATGTCAGGCCAAGAAAAGGGAGAAACGAAAACATCAGCTATTCTCTACCATAGCCTGATCACATCAACATAACAATTGTGCCAGGAATTATGTGCTTCTTTTTTCCTTTTTTTAGAAAACAAAAATATAGTTGACATACAATATTATGTTAGTTTCAGGTGTACCACATAGTGTTTCGATACTTGCACACATTATGAAATAATCACCACAATAATTCTAGTAAGCATCTGTCCCCATACAAAGTTTCTACAACATTATTGACTATATTCCTTATGCTGTATATTACATTTCTGTGGCTTACTTATTTTATAACAGGAGGTTTGTACTTCTTAATACCCTTCAACTATTTCACTCAAACCCTCATCCTACTCCCCTCTGGCAACCAGTTGTTTGTTCTCGCTATCTATGACACTGTTTTGCTTGTTTTGTTTTTTACATTCCACACATAAGTGAGATCACACAGTATTTGTCTTTCTTTGTCTGACTTATTTCACTTAGCATGATACATTCCAGATCCATCCATGTTGTTGCAGATGACAATATTTCTTTAATAGCTGAGTAATAGTACATTGTATATATACACCGCATCTTCTTTATCCATTTATATATCTATGGATGGACACAAATTAGAAAACTCTTTTGTTGAGAAGCCTCCAGCACTCTCTCACATGGAGGTAGCAGCTCTTGCTATGAATGGGCTCCTACAATAGACTTCATCTTCCATTTAGAGACATATGACATTACTTTATCATGTAAACTGCTTATTTAATTCTGTTTTCCCTCAAGACCACAAACAGCATTACAGTCTCTTTTATCAACTTCACTGTCTACAATACTTAGCATAAAACCTTGAACATAAAATGGTTAATGAATACCTGCTGAATAAAAATGGCTTAATTTTTCAGAACTAAACTGGGATTATGCTACCTAGAGTGAGTGAGGAGGTAGAATCTTAGAGTTGAAATGAGTTAGTGAAATTTTAAGACAAAGATTATATGTGGGTTCCTTAGTTGCAGCTTGCTGGCTCCTTAGTTGCAGCATGCGGGCTCCTCTGTTGTGGCAGGCAGGCTCCTTAGTTGCCCACGTGCCTCAACTAAGAAGTTGGAGAGCTGCAACTAAGGAGCCCACTTGCTGCAACTAAGAGATGGCACAACTAACTAAATTAATAAATCAATGTTAAAAGAAAGGGTATATGTGTACCTTGCTCCTTCCACAGCTAAATATTTATGTTATTTTTAATTATTCCTATTCTATTTGTTTCACTACATCCGACTTACTCATTACATAATCCCAGTACTTGTGGTAATTATTACTTGCATATTGATTGAAAAGAGCAAAATGTGTACAAAGAACACCACAATGTTTTCCCCAAATTCTTCCTTTATATTAAAAAGAATCATCTAAATTTTAATGTTTTGCGTTTAGAAATCACTTCTCCTTATAACTTAGGAAGAATTCAGATGTGTTTTCTTAGCAAATACAGAAAAGCACAGACATATTTATTGTCCACCAATAAATTTTGAGGTAATTGTAAGCCATGGTCCAGCAGCTTTAGTCAGTAAATGTAAACTGAAGGATAAGATGTTTACCTAAGCCAGATGTAAAATAAAATATGTGGATAGAAATGACCTGTAATATTTCACAGATGGCTGTGTACATTACATCTAAAATGCTTCCCAGCAGCCAGGACGCTCACCACTCTGGCTCTGCTGCCTGCCTAGGGATCTTTTGGAGCCAGGGGCAGATGCTGTGTTTGTCACTTTCACAGCTGTTTGCTTTCTCTCCATGACTCACTACATTAGCTCCCTAAGGAGAAGTCAGTAGGGAAAAGCTTCCCAGTACATGAGATCCAGCACTTGTGAAACTCCCAACTGCCTCTGCTCTTGCAGCTGAAATTTTCCTGAAGAAGGGAATCCATCAAGAGGATAATAACCATGTTATTAATAGTGTTGCACAAAGCTGTGAATTGTCAGGTTATGCTGACATTTCAAAAAAACCTCAATCTGCCATTGCCTAGGAGAATCAAATATATGACCTCTTCCCTCTGTGGCTGCACACAATTTTAAATAATGCTCAGATGAAACTCACAGCTAAATGCATCTGTATCTTTATCAAGTATTCTTACCCTCTGGAACTGTTTACAAAATGTTTTGGTAATGAGCTGATTTTTCATTGTTGCTCTTGCATGCGTGCTTTTCAAATATAGCAATCAATTTGTAGAAATTAGCTTATGTTAGAAATAGAGTTCTTATCCTACTTGGAACTAGCCCCCAAAATTTGTTACATCATGTAGAAAATGTATTAAATTACTGGTATCATTATACCCCTCCCACTTCAAATGCTTGTTGACTTTCACAGCACCTTATAATTTTCTTTGGAATTTATTTTTCCCACTAAGAACATAAGTTTCATGAGACACATATCTATTTTGATTAATTTATTTGTAATGTGCTATCTAGCATAGTGTATGTGCTGAATAACTATTTTTGGGTGATTGGATGCATGTTAGAACAACTGAATCTTCAAAGGAATACATATTTCCAATTTCTTTCAATCGATGTGGTCACAAGCAGGGAAACAGAAGTAATCTCCAAAACAGTCTTGTTTTTCAATTTGGAGACATGAAATATCGTGATCTTGTTTTAGAATGTGTCTAAATGTTGTCTCATCAGTTAGTATGACTGTAAAGATCAAAGGAAATCATGTTCTCAAACTTCAATTTAAAAAGGTGAGATTATTAAAAATAAACAGGCATTGAGTCAAGGGTTTTTTTAAAACACATTTACATAGTATGAACATAAAAGGTTTGAATAAACCTTGAGTTTTTACTTTATTTGAAAAGAGAGAGAGAGAGAATATGGCTTTCAGAGGGCAGCATTATTTACCTTTATAGTAAAGATATGTTTCTCAGTAGTCCAGGAGACATAAAATTGCAGGCTTCAGCTCTGTTGCAGGTGGGAGGACTGTGGGGAATCTCTGTGTCTCCTTAGTGTTGGATGAGGTGACCCATAGTGGATTGGCCTGAAGGGACTCAAGTTGGCATCTGTATGTTTCTTTTTTCCTTTATTTTGCCTTGATCTTCAGTCTAAAGCAGCCAGACTCTGTCAAAAGATTCTGGGTCATTTCCCTCTGTAAATAAAATTGACTAAATAAAAATTTCATCTTAAATGTTACTCTTTCCCAACCTAATTATCTTTTCGGTCTTGCTCCTTCAATCATTTTGCCAATCTGATGCAACAGGCTGTATTTTTGTAGTTGTTTTAGTTTGTTTACATAATGAGGAGGCAGCTCTTAGGTATGGGATTCAAAGCCCCACCATCCCCTTAACTAGCTCCTACATCACACACCCTCAAGTATGTGTCTTTTCCTATTCACACATAACATGTTCTCTCCCGTCTGGGTGATCCCAGGAATACCTGCCCCTCTTGAATAGAGGGCTTTCAAATGACTCCTACTCAAGTAGATAGATCACTGTCTATATATGCTTCTCTCTAAGAGTATCTATACTATCCTCATCCATTATTTGGGTCCCCTTGCACATCTCAAAATTCTAGGCATCCATTAGATAGATTAACTTTGCAAATAACTGGCAATGGCTCTGGTAGGAGCCTAACTATAGAAAGATGTAAAAAATGGTGAACTTTTAGACCATTATTTAGGGATCCGTGAAGAAGAGTCTAATGAAATTAGTTTCCATCAGAAACAAGTATAGCTGAAAGGCACACTGCAGGATACCACCAATGGGGGTGGGCAGTTCCCAAACACATCATCATTATGGGATCGCTTGCAGCATTTCATAATGAGTCCTTTGCTTTTACCTTAATGAAAACAGGTCATGTAGATAATGTTGTTAATGATCTCTTTCCCCAAAGAACAAATTTAATTCTATTCCCAAAATACGACCATTCATAACTTAAAAATAAGATCAGAAAAGTAGGAATAATAAAATGGAGGGCTAACAGATACTACAAAAAGTGATAAATTATGACTAATATATATTATGTATTATAAATAATATGCATAATATAGAATATATAAAACACATGTTAAGAATTTTAACTCTACGTTGAGGGAACCAGGAAAATTTTACAACAGATTCAAAGGAGAAGTAAAAGTGGGACAGAGAGAGAGAAGATGAACGAATAGGAACATGACAGAGAGTAAAGGAAACATATTTATAGGTAGACTCAAAACTGAATTTTTCAGGGAGGAGCAGAGGATTTGGAGGAGACCCAAACCCTGGATGGGGAGTTAACAGAACTTCTAAAGAACAGAATTGATTTGTGCATCCATAGGCAAGAATTATTTTGCATTACTGTCAGTTACCTAAAACTTACAAAATTATTAAATAGCTCAAAGGTAATGAAGAGCAACCTGAAAATGTGTGCTTTAAATGATGCATAATTATCCATTGGAGACACCTAGTAATGTTTTCAGTTTATTCCAAACTTCTTTGCAGAAATAAGAATATTATAATTTAATAAACACATTTGAGAGAGCAAAGACTTTTACAGCTCTAACTGAACTACACTGAATGATGTCCCTGCTAATTGCTTAACAATACACTGATTATATTGGAACTAGCTTCAGCTTGCTCATTTTGAACAAAGACTGTTCAGAAAACTGCTTGAAAACATCATCCACCCTCAACCCTGCTTAAAGAGATCATAGCAAACAGTACATGACAATATTTTAAATACAACTAGGTGAATACATATGTAAATGTATAAAGTTATTATGCCTCAGAAAGCAGGTGAAGGCATATAAAATACATTGTTTTCCTTATTTTTGTTTTAAGGAGTGGGAACACACGCTCATAGCACAAAGCAAGGCACCTCAGAGGCTCACCTGCAGTTACACATAAAGCTGAGGAGCTGGGATGTGGGACCTTTAAGGGATGCTCCCCAGATGGCCTTTCCAGACTCCTTGGGGCCCAGTCAGAAAACACACTTCTCTTCTCACTTCTCCCCGCCTCCACATTGCAAATCTCTGCCACAAACCCCCATCATTAGCGTTGGAAAGGCATCGTCACCCTGTTACCATAATTTTTAACAGAATGAGTGAAGCTTGAGAATCATGGTGCAAGAAAACATTCCATTAAAACCAGAAACAGGCATAAAAAAATCCATTATCATCATTAATTATCATCTCACAACACTTTTAAGATGTTAAAGCAATGCAAGCAACAAGAATAAAAAATTGTCCAAACTCATTAATAAACCAAAGATTTAAATAAAAGTACGATGTCATCATTTGTCTATCAAGTTAGCAGAGATTCTTGTTTGTTTATATGTATATATTTTAGATTATTTTAATGAAACTATATAGTATTTCTAAAGTGGTAATTTTCAGACATAGTTAGGGAATTATGTTATTCTGATCTACTTGTGTGAATTATTTTCTTCTTAAAAATGTATCTTGCCTTCTATCTCTTCATTTCGCTTTCAGGAATATTGAAGAAGGATATTTACTCAGTGATAAAATATTAATATATAAGAATATCCATTACAAAATCATTTATAGCAGTTAAAAACCAGAAACTACCACATGCCCCAGAATATTTCATTAGATGAAAACGTCAATAAAAATTGTGATTAAAAAATATTAAAAAATGGGTCTTCCCTGGTGGTACAGTGGTTGAGAGTCCGCCTGCCGATGCAGGGGACACAGGTTCGTGGAGCGGCTGGGCCCATGAGCCATGGCCGCTGGGCCTGTGCGTCCAGAGCCTATGCTCCGCAAAGGGAGAGGCCACAACAGTGAGAGGCCCACGTACTGCAAAAAAAAAAAAAAACATTTAAAATTATGGGAAATGTTCATGATACTGTGTTAAAGAAAAAAAAAAAAATCAGCTTCCCAGTATGATTCCAAAAATGCATTACTGAGGAGAAAGTGAGGCCTACAGTTCCCTAAACCCACTCCCCACGTGGACTAGAGTTGGACTCTCCGCAAGAGGTGAGCTGTCCAGAGTTTCCTGAGAACCAGGTGGCTCGCAGGTCGGCGCTGGAGAGACACCTGCTTTGTTGATGCAGGCGGAGGAGGCTGGTGCTGGTCTCCTGACCTGCCGTTCTGCAGCCCTTCCCATGGTTACACATGTCTTTTGAGTCCCTTTATTAAACCCTTGGTTCCTGGTACACATAAGGAGGCCTCTATCATACTGTTCAAACTCTGACTTATAATATCAGGATTGCAAAGGTAATGATACTTAAGTTTGGGCATTCAAGAAAAAAATGCTTCTCTTGCATTCTCAAGACACCCAGTCATTTATTACAAATAACCCTGAGGAATTTCAGGGCGCATTTAGATTTTTCTGAGCATACTTCTTCAGCATTGACTGAATTTAATTCAGAATTTCTCCTAATTCAAACATTCTGTCCGTTCTAATTTCAACAACCTCCTAAACGGGATGTTTTGGATGATCTTGTCCATTTACAGCAATTCTCTCTCCTTTATATTTTATTCCCTTTCTTTTCCTCATGATAGATAAATATGTGCAGGACAGAGACACTCTTTGTCCTCGTGGAAAAGCAGGAACAAAGGGATCTCCGCTGTCTTTGTTACTAGCATTGATTGGCCATTTTGGTGAGATGCTCTGTTGGTGAGTGTATGGGGAAAAAGCCACTTTCCTACAGTGGAGACAGTTTGTTGAAACTTTTTGCAGGTAATTTGGTAATATCTTTAAATTATAAATGCATATGTCCTTTGTCTCATCAATTCCACTTCCAGAATTTTATCCTACAGTTATACAGTATTGGCAAATGGCATATGAACAAAAATATCCCATTCATCATTTTTTAATAAAAGAAATATTTTAGAAAACATATAAAAGCATATCATAAAAAAAGAAAAGTGCATGCTTAAAGTAACTCTGGGAGAGATAATAAGTAACATACAATGCTGGTTGCATCTGGGGAGGGGCATTGCAAGATGGGGTACAGAGTCAGGAAGGGGAATTTTAGTGTAAGACCTTTCTATTTTTTGAATTTTGAACTATAGAAATTTATTTCCCTGCCAAAATAAATTAATTAAAATTTTTAAAGTTAAAAATAAAATTTCTCCCCAGTGTTTCCCCCGTAGAAGGGTCTTGTGGTCACAAGAAAACAAAAGGAAGAAAATTGATTCATGACCCCCTTCTTTCATGTTTCTTTAAACAATCTTTCAGGATAAAAGACACTGGAAATTCCATATTGGCCAGCAGCTGTCTTTTAGGAAGCTGGAACGCTTTTTCTGTAAAGGGCCAGAAAGCAAATATTTTAGGCTTTAAGGGCTATGAGTTTCCTTTCACAACTCAAGCTGGGCCACTGCAGCATTAAAGCTGCAAGGGGCGAGGGGTAAGGTTGTAGCTGTGTCCCAGGGACTGTTTTACTTATTGTTTCCTTACAAAAGTTAGCAGGCCAGATTCCACCCACAGGATTGCACTTGTTGACAGAAAAAATACACAACTTAAAAGCTGAGAATTATATTTTATTTGGTGAACAAAACTGAGGACTTGAGGCCGGAATGCAGCCTCTCAGATTGCTCTGAGGGACTGCTCTGAAGAGGTAAGGGGGAACCAGGATATTTAAAGAGTTTTTGCAACAAAGACCAAGTAGTTGGAACTTCAAAAGATTACTATTAATTAAAAAAAAAAAAGATATCTCTAGTTAATGAATTTAGCACATTTCTACATATAGGAAGATGCAGGAGTCGGCTCATTGAAATCATTCCTTGGATCTGCATCTTAATTCTCTAGGTCCAGTATCCTATGTTTCTCTATCCTGAATGCCCTCAGGGTGTACACTGCAGGGGCTGAGGGCTTGATGGATGCAACATCATTTGTTTATTGATATGGCAGGTGATGTTTTTCCTTCACACACTCCAGTTACTATTCTTGGCTCTTAATCTGTGAAATGGGAAAAGAAAGGAATTTAAGAAGGTTTCTAAATCAACAGTCTAGTTTTTAACATTATTACCTTATGTAAATTTATAATTTGAATGTTAGAAGCTAAATATTAACTCTTTCTACTTGAATTCATACATCAATAATTCTAAACTTTCCTGAAGGAAATGGATGCTTCTAGCCAAACAAGGGGAAATAAATAAGGAAAAGCAAAACAGAACAGCTCTTTTATCCATTTTGAACTGTAATCTCTCTTTTTTACTTAAGAGTTTTATTGATATAATTTACATACCATAAATTCACTTATTTTAAGTGTACAAATCACCTAAGTTTAGTACATTTATGTAAAATCAATTGTAGAACATTTTCATCATCTCAAAAAACCCTGGTACACATTGGCAACTACTTCCTATAGCCAATCCTATCCCAGGCAACCACTAATCTACTTCTGTCTCTGTAGTTTTTTTGGTTTGTTTTGTTTATTGGAGTGAAATTGCTTTACAATGGTGTGTTAGTTTCTGCTGTATAACAAAGTGGATCAGCTATACATATACATATATATGTATATATGTATAGGGTGGGTCTCCCTCCCACCCTCCCTATCCCACCCCTCTAGGTGGTTACAAAGCACGGAGCTGATCTCCCTGTGCTATGCAGCTTCTTCCCACCAGCTCTCTGTTTTTTTGTTTTGTTTTTGTTTTTGCGGTACGTGGGCCTCTCACTGTTGTGGCCTCTCCCGTTGCGGAGCACAGGCTCCAGATGCGCAGGCTCAGTGGCCATGGCTCACGGGCCCAGTTGCTCCGCGGCATGTGGGATCTTCCTGGACTGGGGCACGAACCCATGTCCTCTGCATCGGCAGGTGGACTCTCAGCCACTGCACCACCAGGGAAGCCTTGATCTTATTTTTTAAAACTATACCTTAACCCCACATTTTAAACTGTGAAAAGCCTTTTATAATATCTTTCTCCTCTAAGATATTTTTAACTCACTGTAACTTTAAAACATGCTGTCTTCCCTAATGGAACATGTTGCAAAACTGCTTAGGTCATGAGAAGTAAGGAAAGACTAAGAGATTGTCCCAGGTAGGGGGCTTCTAAGGAGAGATGATGATTTAATGCAACAAGGTACATTGGACTGGATCCTGAAAGAGAAGAGACATTGATGGAAATGCTGATGAAATCCAAATAAAGTCTGAGCTACATTTTCAATAGTATACCAATGTTACTTTCTTAATTTTGACCAATATACCATGGTTCTGGAAGATGTTAACATTAAGTGTAGGTGCTGAGTAAAGATAAGTGGAAACTCTTCTATAAATCTAAAATTATTTCAAAATAAAAAGTTAAATAATTTGGGGGTTACCAGTTTTGCTTCAAAGTTATGGGCCTCCACCACAGGCCAAATTATAGGGCTGGAAACTGAGCAAGCCACACTGGGCTAAGAAAGACACAGTGGGCAACCACCCAGAGGCCTGGGTCAGGAAAGTGAAATGAGCACTAGAGTCTACTCGGGAAGCAGAATTATTGTTATGAGAGGTCACCAACCAGGAGGCAAAACTAGGGACCCCTAGCAGGAGTACATTTGGGAGAATCTGGACTCAAAGCCTCAAGAACAACTGTCAGACCTGACATAAGAAATAGGACTTAAGAGCAGACTATTTGGAGCAATATCCCTGGGTAAGGTTTGTTTACATCAGTGTCCCTGGAGGAGGAGTGAAGTTCTGATTCTTGAGGACACATGGACCCACCTTAAAGGCACAGCTACCTGCATTTCCCCACCATGCATTCTTTCCTTATTTTTTTACTGCACCGTAAGTCCCCTACACATGAACCTTCAAGCTGAGAACCTTCAAAGATGCAAACGTGCATTCGCATGTCCGATCACGTAAGTTATTTCAAGTGTCTGGCGTACATTGTCACATGTGTGCATCCTCTACAAGTGGTTGTGCTTTTGTGTACTTTACTGTACGGTACTGTATAGAGTACAGTAGCACAGTGTCTTTGTTTCAAGCCCAGGATGTCTGGAAGCAAACATGAAAGCAGTGGTGATGTAGCTGGTACTGTTAAGAAGTGCCAAGTGATAACTATGGAAATAAAAGTGAAAATAATTGAGAGAGTTGAGTGAGGTGAAAGGATGACAGACCTCGCTCAATTCTTATAACCTTGAACTCCTTGCTGTGCAACATGAGGAGGTTACTAATGAAGACCTGATGGAATTGGAGGCCCAGAGGAAGGATGAAGAGAGACAAGAGGAAGAAGTAACTGAAGAACCGAAGAGATTCACGATGAAGGAAATGGCAAGGGGATTTTCTTTATCTGAGGAGACACTGTTAGTTTTTGAGGCACAGGACCTGAATGTGGAACGGTATACGGAGGTGGCAGCAGCCATTCAGAAGGCAATCCAGTGCTACCGTGACATCTATGATGAGAAAAAAAGAGCTACTACCCAGACATCACTGGATCGTTCTTTCAAGAGGGTAGATAGAATTGAATCCAGCAAGGAACCAGAACCTGTGCCATCAACGTCAGGCATGAGTGAAATTGCAGCTGGCCCTCCGTCTCCTGTTGCTGACGACCCTTCAGCTCTACCATCTCCCACCTCCTCTCCATCCTCCAGTCAGTAACTCTTCTTGCCTGTTCACTCGATGCCAGCCCCTGGATGCCAGCTGTTGTACTGGACCACTGTACTTTTCAAGGTACTGTCCTGTAAGACTAAAAAGGTTTCCTTTATTTTTGTGTTTGTTTTTTATGTATTATTTGTGTGAAAAGTATTATGAACCTATTACAGTATAGTACTATATAACCGATTGTGTTAGTTGGGTACCTAGGCTAACTTTGTTGGACTTACTAATAAATTGGACTTACAAACGCACTCTTGGAGCAGGACTCGTTTGTTTATAGGGAACTTACTGTATATTTTATAATTAGACCATCTGATGCATATCTCTGTTTCAAGGCCACTTAAAATTGATCCTGCGTGAATTTAGAGAAGACAAAATGCAAAGAGCAATGAACTTTACTGTTGAGCTATCTGGGGCTGACCCTGTTAGGCTGGACCCCTCTCCATGTTCACTCATTTTATCAGTGTTACTGCCGAGAACACGTGGATAAGGAGAGACAGAAATTCAAGGGAAGCACGGCAATATTCTATAAAAAAGATTACTGAATTAAATTAAATTGTACCTTCCAAAATAATGCATTCCAAACATTTTACTATATTGCTCTACATATTCTTTTTGAAAGTTTAATTAAAATGTTTAATTTATTAGAGCGTAAGATAGTGAGCCAGTGATGTGAGCTATTATCATAATTATTATTTTCCAAAATCAAGAAATGTTGAGGGTGATAATTGCTTAAGTAATTTTTATTACTTTTGCTATTCATATAATAATTTTGCAATCTCTTAGAGAAATGTCATGTATTTAGCTAGGAATATCACCTTTTAAGTTCATGTGAAAGAAGCCATTTTTGATATGAAAAATTATTGCAGTTTTCTAAAGTATAACAATTCTATTTTTTAGAACTTCTATTTTTCTTGAAATTTGCAAAGGAGAGATATAAAAGTTTGCCTCCGAAAAGACTTTTCTCCTTTCTGAAAAAAATACAGCCACAAAACTGTGCCTGTTATGACATAACTAATATTAAGATTTGCTATGTAGTCTCTGGTGGAATGATAGAGTTTGCTAATAAAAACATACAAGACGTCATTAGCCTATCACTTGAGTTACAAAACTAAAAAAAAAATAACCAAGTAAACAAATTCTGAGTTAATACCATAATCAAAAAGTAAGGTGAGATTTTTGTGCTGTTTTTGCTTATTTCAATGCAATTATTTCCAAACATTTAATATTGGAGCAATATTTGGTCCTAGCAAACATGTAAAATCCAATAAAAATTCAAAATAAAGTTTAAAATTTGAATGTTAAATTTTCTTTAAGAAATATTGTTATTCACTCTTTGTTCATAGCTATAAATAATCCCTGGAGCCTTACTCTGACTGTATTGACTTTTTAAAGTATTTTTTTCCTGATCACAAGATATATTATTTCTTTTTATATTCTTCCTCAATGAGCTAATTTAATTCTATGTCTTGGACTATCCATTTGTCCCCTGATGATTATGAAATTTCTTATTACTCTGGCGTGTTACCTGACTTTAAGTTTATATTCATATCTAGAGTATATGTATATGTTTGTACATACTGCTATGTATAATGTGCATACAGATATCAGGAACACACTATATTTGCATACATTTGCATATACATGTAGTTCAAAAGCATGCTATATATCTGTATACACATTTATATGCATATAATTATCACAATCTATTGACACATGTACATATAAGAATATAGGTACGTAACTAGTACTCAATTCTCCTTTGCTACAGGCTGTCTTTAGTATTCCAGTACACTTACACTTCTATTAATTTAACTGCATTTTTATCATAATTTCAGTTGAATATGTTACCAATCAATCTATGACAAACTTTACAATTATGTAACTCATCTAATCATTTCATAGAAGAATGAAATATAAGGGAAGAAAGAGAGCTAATAATTTTGAAAAACTTAAGTAGAGAATTGTCCAAAATAATTCGTCCACATTGAGTGAGCAAATTATCTATAAAACACTGGGAAACATCTACAAATAATGTACACTCATATTGTCACTCATATTGTTTTGCAAATACCTAAATACTGGCTACACTTTAAAGAAATAAAGACAGGAAATAAAAGATGTTGTACTGTGGGTATGGATTAGTCAGAACTCCAATTACCAGGCTCTCATGCAAAGAAAAACCTGAATCTCTTATTAAAATTTTGGCAAATAAATATACATATACATTAAAAGTTTAAACAATATGTTACTTTTGTGCTGCCTCTTTTTAAGCAGTTCTCGGCTTAACCAACCAAAACAGTTAGAACAACAGATAGAATTGTGTATACATGTATGTGTATGTGTGTATGTATGTACACACATACACACATAAGTATACAATCATATTTATACAAACACATAAACATAAGGCACACATACATATATGTGTGTGTATATAACATGTATACACATACCTACACACATGAACACGTGTGCATATATATTACATATAATCCATATGTATACACACATACACACCCACATTCCACACTGCATTGTTTTGAGTAATGTTTTCTTACATTTTAGATGGAGTAAAGTAAAATAGTACTGTACATTTTCTCATTGAAAGGAAGATCCTTATTTCTTTGAAATCATAGCACACAGGGATGGAGGAGTGGCGTCCAGGTGAAGAAATAGGTGTCTAGCTCAAGCCAGGACTCCTAGCGCCTCCTTTTGTTTTTGTTTCTTTCTTTGCCCCTTGCTCTGCCTGCACCATCAGAGATTACTGCCAAAGTTAACATGTGGTCTTGGAGGGAAAAGACCAAGGGATCTGGGAATTAATAATGGGGAGAAAACAAGTCCTGTGGTTCATGGGTAGGTTACTGAATCAGTTTTCTTTACATTACATTACATTATCATCAGATAGAATCATTTCTGCTCCACGTGACACATTTTTCAATGCCTAAGTTATAAAAATGCCTGCTCTTACTGCTTTTCTTCTTTTTCTCTCTTTTTTCTTTTCTTATGTATTTGTTTTGTGAGTGTATTTCAAAGCTATGTTATTTGACACATTTCATGGTTTAATCTTTACTGCATTGTTTTGGGGTTTTTTTTTTGCAGTACACAGGCCTCTCACTGTTTTGGCCTCTCCCGTTGTGGAGCACAGGCTCTGGATGCACAGGCTCAGCAGCCATGGCTCAACGGCCCACGGCATGTGGGATCTTCCCGGACCGGGGCACGAACCCGTGTCCCATGCATCGGCAGGTGGACTCTCAACCACTGCACCACCAGGGAAGCCCTTTACTGCATATTTTATCCTTTATTAAAATTAAATGATGAAAATGCCAAAATAAGAGAATAATTACAAATTAACACAAATTTGTTTTCTAAAAGCTTAAATTTGTCATCTAGTATCTCTAATGAGAATTCTAGGTGTTTCAAGTTATAAAATAAAACTGTAATTTAGTAGGTGCACCACTTGGGGTTTTTAAAAACTCTGTGGTTTAGCATGATGAGTTTTATTACTAGCTGCCATTTTATGTTGGTATAATTTTTAATGATTTTTAAATCTTTAACAATTTAAAGAAACCATAGAAGTCATTTTTACCATTTAAAAACTGCCTGAAAATCCTCTAAAAAATGTGTGTGAGTTTTGTCTTTAGAATCGCATTAACAATGTATTCAGTTAAAGAAAACCTAGTAAGCTCTGTTCTTAAAGATTTATTCTAGCTCTTCCTTTTTTTTTTTTTCTTGTAGGTTCCACAGCCTTTAGTCTCTGATCAGTTTATCTGTTACTTTATTAATATAATTTAAAATATTTCTTAAACTATTGTAGAATATACAAAACTATTTATCAAAAGTTGACCCTAGGTCATGCATTCTTTCCTCTGTATCTTCCTGTGACTCAGTGTTCACGGCTTTAATTGCTGTGTGTTTATTATGCAGAGTACAGGAACTTGGCCTGATGTTCGTGTTTGTGCACATGGACAGGTTTTGGGGTGTGTGTTAAGGTTGTGGTGAAGCTGGACGAGAGAGTGGGGAGGGATATCAAGATGGTATCATTATGAACTTGATTTTAATAAAAGTGCTTGGGTTTTATTTTTAAGAAATTAAATGACAATGCCAAAATAAAAGAATATAGTTACAATTTTACACACAATGAGAATTTACAATTACTCCATTAACATACTATTATTTCTCCTGCAATCTTGCCAAGGATGGATATTAGCATACCTTGTTTTTGGCAAAGATGGGTGTAACTACCATGTGTGGATGTAGATATATTGAACAGATAGAGAGATACATTTCTTTAGGTAACTAGAACATATTTGAATACTTTGTATATGTTTATTAATAATTTGTATTCTTTCTTATATGAATTATGTAGTTACAGGTTTAGTCATTCCCATTTCTCTTTTTTTTTTTTTTTTTCTTTCATTGCTATTTAGTGGTTCCTTACACTTGTGGAATAGTAATTTGTCATCTGCTCTGTGGGTTATAAATGTAATGTCTTACCCTGTCACTTGCCCTCAAAGTTTTTGTTCTATTTTATTTTAGGGTAGGTTTTTAAAACATTAGCTATCACAAACGTTTCCTTTATGGCTTCTAGGTGCTTAGTCTCCTTAAAGATGCCAGAGGAGATTTGCGGAGGGCTTTTAACATTATCTGTAAAGTTTAAATTATCAAAATTTATTTATTATGTGTGTAATTTAATTAATTTACTCTCAGGAAACAAAGCATTTTCTTCTAATCTTCAGCTAGCTTCATAATTTTGATCCTTACATTTGTGTTCTTGCATGAGACAGAAAGCTGTCTTCTATTTCCTAATTGGATATGAGAGGGTCAAGTTTTTAGTAGCTCACTATTATAACACAGATTTTAAATGTTACCATTATCATATATTAAATTCTTACGTATTTGCTTCAGAAATCTCTATTCTCCCCCAGGGAGTCATCTGTCTCTTCCTGTCCCATATTGCCAGTCATCTGTGCCACACCAGCCGAAGACTCCCTCTGCTCCGTTGGCAGTGCAATCTCTCAGTAAAACCTCTCCATCTATCCCAGATAAATATTCTATCCTAGAACTTGACGGACAGACCACAGTGCTCTGAGGCACTGCTGTGAACGAGCCCATCAGGCTCACAGTTCCGGCTCCTCCCCCATCCTGTCTCCCATGCCTCCCACTTGGAAGGTGCTTTTGGAAACTCATGGTGAGTCCTTAGAAAATCCCCACAGAGCTGAACCCCTGCAGCATCCTCTGTGACTTCCTGCCCTCGGTCATCGTGGACGCACTGCTCCTCAGCTGGAAGCAGAGCTCACTTTCTCGAATCTCCCGGACTGCCTTGGATGGACAAGGAGCAGGTGCCTTCCTGAGTCATGCTCACTCCTTCCAAACTCTTATTTCCCTTTGGTCCGTCAGAAGCCCGCGTTGCTTTGAGACTCCTGGTCTTAGGAACCACATGCCCGCTCTTCGTCTTCTTCTCTCTCTTTTTTGCTACTACCTCCCCTTCATTCACTAAAAATCTAAATTCCTACCTCATGATCTTCATCCTTGGCCCATTCCGGTCACTATTCGTATTTCCTTTAAAATCCATCTGCCCAATTCCCAGTCTTCCTCTAGGACATGGATAGGTTTCTGGTCCCCTCACCTCATTCTCCCACCCCTGACCCACATCATGAGTCTTCTCAAATTGCAAATTCAAAAAATCCTCTTTCTACTCTGTCCTTCCAGCTTGCTTTAGTTACTTTTACAGGACAAATGTTCAACTTCATCAAGACCCCTCATAGATTGTTCTTGCCAGAGTTTTCATTACCTGTCTCCCTCATCAATTTCTTTTTAACCAGCTGTGATTCCACGATCCAAAGGAAAATTCCTATTTTAAAAACACCCATTGATGGTTAATTTTATGTGTCAACTTGACTGGGCCATGAGGAGCCCAGATATCCTGTTAAACTTTATTTCTGGGTGTGTCTGTGAGGATGGTTCTAGATGAGATTAACAGCTGAATCCATAGACTAGTAAAGCAGAAGGCCCTCTCCGGTGTGGACAGGCCTCATCCAGCCCACGGCAGACCCAAACAGAACAGAAGGCTGAGTAAGAGAATCCTCACTCGCCTGTCTCTGAGCTGGGACATTGGTCTCCTGCCTTAAGACTTGGACAGGAACTCACAGCATCGGCTCCCTCCTGCCGTTCACCAACTTGCTGACTGCACACCTTGGGACTCAATTTCCACAATCAAGTCAGCAAGTGCTGTCCGTTTTTTTTAAATAAATCTTGTGCTCTCTCTCCGTTATACACACACACACACACACACACACACACACACACACACACACACACACACTGGTTCAGTTTCTCAGGAGCATCCTAATACATACGCTAACTCCCTTTCTTCTTCCCCCTTTATTAAATGCTTTTGGAATATGATAGTAAAAACCATACTGTTTAAAATATTATAGTGGTTAAAACCAATTGTGCACTCAATCTTCCTTTGTACTAGTTCAGGTAAAATAAGATCGAGAGAAATGCATTCATCTTATTTCCTAGTTTCCCTTTAAGAACCCAAATCTGAAAGGGTCCCTTTACATTTTCTCATAGTCCTACCACTTTGCCCAGCCTGAGAATTATATTTCACATCTGTTTTTGTTTTTTTTTTTTCTCAAGCATCAGAGACTTCCCTCCTCTTCTGTCTTTGCTGACAGTCTTGCATTTTACCTCACTGACAGAGCAGAAGATAGGGGACTGACCTCCCCGGGTCCCAGCTGCCATCATGGATCACGTGTCTGAGTGCTGCCCACCCTCCACCAGCACCTGAGTCCCTCCCTCGGATCTCCCTGAAGAACACTTTACTGCTGAAACATTTTCCCTACCTTTTCTGAAAACAAAACTTAATGCCAGAGCGAAACCCTTTCCAGCATCCCACTTGCCTGCTTCACTTCACAACTTACGATCTACCCCGTGGTTTTTCCAGTCCTCGCCTCCACAGCCACATCTCCTAGTGTCTTCTAAGTCAGTTCAGGCCTTTACTTCCAACACTCAATCTCTCCTCTCCAACTCAGTGATGGGACGTCTCTGGCCTTAACTTCCCAGCAGCAGCAGACACGGTGGATGAATCCCACCCTCCAGAATTCTCCCCTCAGTGTTCCTGCTGCTTCTGAATCTTCTCCCACCTCAAGAGCTGTTCCTTCTCAGGCTTCTTATCCTCCCCTCTCCCTTCCTTCACCTTCTAAGCATCGACGCCCTGCGAGCTTCATCCTTAGACCGCTTCTCCGTATTTTCAGCATAGGTGATCTCATGCAGCCCTTGGCTTTAAGCACCATGTACATGGTATATGTGAGCTTCTATGTTCATGACTTTTCTTTCTCTAGCTTCAAGCTCTCCACTAAGTTCCAGGCTCATGTTTTCAAACTGCACAGGCAACACCCCCACTGGGATAACAAAGGTATGTATTTGAGGAAACACGACCAAAACAAACTCTTGATTTCTCCAAATATTTTCTCTATTGGTGTCCCCATCCCAATACATGGCACTAGCATCCTGCAGTTTCTAAGCCAATAAACTAAGACCCTAGGAGTCTTCCACTGTTCTAATGCTGTCATCTGGTACACTAACAAGATACCCACCTGCCAAACATGCCCTAAACTCGGGTGTGTCTTCATATCCATTACTTCCCTCTCAGACCCAAACATCCTCATTTCTTGCCTGAAGTATACAGCACTGAGCTCCTCTTGTTTCGGTTTTAATTGCTGCCTGTGGATAATCCCCTCCTCATTACAACAGACAGAAAGATTTGTCTGTTAATATAAAAATATTAGTCTTTCCTCTGCTTCAAACTATGGGTCTTTAATAAAATCACACTTTTCACCTTCCCTCAATGCCTTACATTGCTTCATCAAAGTCTATGTCTGTAATCAAATATTATCTTTTCTCTCAGTACTCTAGCTACTGAACTTACATGTAGACCTCAGGTAAATAAAAATTGTTCCCAATTCTGAGTCTTTGCGTTTGCTCTTGCCAGTCTGGGGCACACTTTCCCTTTATTTTTACATGAAAATCTCTTTTTAAAATGTTAATACTATTTTCAATAAGATCAAATATTTAACTATGCAAACCGGGCAAACAGGGGAGGTGGGGAAGAAGTATGCCTTCCTGAAAAGCAAAGAGAGGCAGGAAGGAGTGGGCAGGAATGGGGAGGCAAGGGTTTTGATATCAACGACCTCAGCGTGGGCTCTGCAGAATAAGGACTGGGGTTCTGGGGATTTGGCCGGTGTGGGGGCTGCAGCAATGTCAGAGTCCCATGCTGGGGTAGAACAAGGGTTCTGCAAGATGAGAACAGATATGTAGACTTGAGTCTCAGAAGGTGGATAGCAGGGTCCTGAGTCTTAGGAGCCAAAGGGGCCAGCTGGCTAGGCGTCCCTCGGGCTAAATTAGATGCTTTGGGTGTGTGTGCTCTCGTGCTCCTCTCGTGCTCTGGAGGACTGCCCGAGGCCCCGCGGGGGCTGCATCTTTTCACAGCAGTCCAGCTGAGCATCTGCACCCTGGGGCGATGCTGTCCCTGCGGCTGGGTGGGCGGCACACCCGCAAGTCTGGACCTCAGGCCCAGGGACAGCCTCCTCCTTGCAGACATTGTAGCTGCTGGCGTGGAGCCTTCTGTCCAGAGGCCCTGGCCTGGGCACAAAGGAAGGGACTACTCCGTTTTTAGTCAGTGGCTTGAAGGCGGACGGCCTGGGTTCTGCGGTCTCAAACCAGAGCGGTTCATCAAACTTCCTTTCTCCTTTCTTGCAGCGGCTCAGGGCCTGCAGCACTGTCTCCTTGGCACAGGGATCTGGGCGCTCCTCGACGGGTGCGCGTCGACAGGATGCGCCAGGGCTCAGCCTGTGCTCAGGAGGAGCGATTTTGACCGTCACCGGGCTCCAGGTCCCTGGGGGGTGCCGGGTGCTCGGGTGCAACCGCTTCATGTCACTCTCCCTGGGGCTGGAAACGTTCGGCCCCACGACTGTCTCCAGGGGCGGCTGGGCGGGAAGGCGCCTCCACGCGTCCCCGACCACCCTCGGAGGTGAGGTCCCAGTCCCTCGGCGTCTGGGGAGGGGTTCGGGCGGGACGCATCCAGCGCCCTGGGCCGGGCGGGCAGGGGCCTCGGGCTTTGGTGCTCTCCGGTACCTGCGCATGGGAGCCAGCGGTGGAGAGACGGCCCCGGGAAGGTATTTGGCTTCCAGAAGTTCCCCTGGTCGCCGGACTGGCCGCAAGCGAAGCGCCCAGGTCTCAGGTGACCGTTGGCATCTGGACGTAAGGAAAGCGCGCGGCCAAGGGCACGCGAATGACCACATCCGGCAGCGCGTGCGAACAGCGGCCGGGGTGTGGGATGATGTCAGCGGGCGCAGCGTCAGCCTTGGTGCGCCTGGTTGTCTGGAGGTCCTGGCCTTCAGCCCCTGCTTTTCCCGCTGCTGTTAGCAGGACTTTGGCTCTGGACAGAGGGGCTTAGGATCTCTCTCTCTCCCTCTCTCTCTCTCTCTCTCTCTCTCACTGTCTCTCCATCTTTATTACGGTATCATTCATCGCATCCCGCAAAATTCATCCGTTTACAGTGCAGGGCTCCGTGGCTTTCAGTACATTCACAGATGTGAATGTGCACCCATCACTATAGTCAATCTGAAAGCATTTTCATTGCTTCAAAAAGAAATCCTGTCCCCTATAACTATCACCCTCCCATGTACCTCTCCCTCCCCTCAGCCCGAAACAAGCACACATATGCTTTCTCTCTATATATAGATTTCCCTATTGTGGATTGTCTTATGAATGGGATTATATAAAATGTGGTCTTTTGTGACTGGTTCCTTTCACTTAGCTTATTGTTTTCAAGGTCCATCCATGTTGTAGCAGAACTTCATTCTTTTCTATGGTCCAACATTATTCCATGGTGTTGATATATCACATTTTATTTATCCGTTGCCAGTTGGTGAATATTTGGGCTGTGTCCATCTTTATAAATAATGCTGCTATAAACATTCGTGTATAAAATATTGTGTGGACCAATGTTTTCATTTCTCTTGGGTGTCTACCTAGGGTAGAACTGCTGGGTCATATGGTAACTCTGTTTAACTTTCTGAGGAAACACCAAACTGTTCTCCACAGTGTCTATACCATTTTACATCCCCACCAGCAGCCTTGACTCTATTTTTGTACTTGACATTTAGAGGGAAAAAGCATAATAATTTCCACAATTAAGAAAAATTGCAGATAGGGTATTGACGGAAGGCCACTCGCTTGCATTACTGTAAAAAGAAATGAACATAATTCATTTGAGTGCTCTTTTACGGAAAAAATTAAAAAACTAGTTTTTGTTTCAGTAAATAAGATGATATTTTATTCTTCTACAATTGTTGTTAATGTTACTTTCTGCAATTTGCCTCTAAAGGAAATGGTGAGAGTAGGCCATGATTTATATTTTAACCCTGACAACACTGATTTTATGAAGACTCTCCTATAATTTTAAGCTTTCATACATTCATATACAGATATTTTTCCCCCTTTGGACGTTAATGCAATTTCTCTTTTTTCCATTTTTCGTGGTAATCCATGTATCTACAGAAGAGTGACTCACAGTTTCAACTAACAATTAAAAAGCACCTGACAACAAAAACAGTGTTTAAAGGCCACTGGGTAATTGGTTACAGTGACTGAGTTTGGCGGTGTGAAAATGTTCTCCAGAAAAAAAAAGCAGGTGCAGGAGGTACCTGCTGGGCTGGCCAGTAGAGGTGCAGAAAGTAGAGGCTGGCAAAGTAAGTAGCAAATCCAAGAGAAGCAATCGTTTCTGGATCTGAAAGGCAAACAGGTGAATGTTGAGGCTATTAAAAGAAGCTTAATGGGGCTTCCCTGGTAGCGCGGTGGTTGAGAGTCCGCCTGCTGATGCAGGGGACACGGGTTCGTGCCCCGGACCGGGAAGATCCCACATGCCGCAGAGCGGCTGGGCCCGTGAGCCATGTCTGCTGAGCCTGCGCGTCTGGAGCCTGTGCTCCGCAACGGGAGAGACCACAACAGCGAGGCCCGCGTACCACAAAAAAAAAAAAAAAAAGTTTAACGAACACATGAAAGTTAGAGGGAAGCAGCCGCATAGCACAGGGAGATCAGCTTGGTGCTTTGTGACCACCTAGAGGGGTGGGATGGGAAGCGGGGAGGGAGATGCAAGAGGGAGGAGATATGGGGATATATGTATATGTGTGGCTGATTCACTTTGTTATAAAGCAAAAACTAACAGCATTGTAAAGCAATTATACTCCAATAAAGATGTTTTAAAAAAAAAAGCTAAAAATAAAAAAGAAAAGGAGCTTAATGAGAAAGCTTTCACAGGTCAGAGAGGGACCAGTTGTTGGGGAGGGAAGGTGTTATCAGCCACAGGGTGCTGGAGAGTGAGATCTATGACACTTCCCACTCACTGATCCATTTTCATTCCTTCCAGATTCCTTAGTTAAGTAATGCTTCCTTAGTATATAATTTTGAAAACAGAAGGTTCTGTGCTATCATTTTCTTCTTACTAAGACATTCCTTAATAATGATAGCAATGACTTTTATAGCTACGAGCCTCTTCAGATGGTATCATAATCATGAGAGTGGACATTATGTAATTGAGTATAGATTTCTTAAAATGTACTTTTTCTTCCCAGTATCTACTGAGCTTCCCACATCCTATTTGCAGTGCAGTCCAATGGGTGTCATTTTGGTTTGCAGTTAAACACCCTTGGAAAAATGAGTCTTTCTGCTGGGGAGCTTCAAGCAGCCATGAGCTAATGGCCTCTAACTATATATACCTTCACTGGTAAATCAATATGTTGATTAATTAAAAGTGATTTTTCATAAACATATGCTGTTTCTTCTCCTCACACTCCAAGAGATAATGGGTTTCATTTGGTTAGTTGACACTGGAGATTAATGTAGATCCGTGGTCTCCAACTTGAGGCAACTTTGCTGCTCCCAACCCCACCCCCAGGGACATCACAGAAAGTCTCTAACTGGGTTGAGGGACTGAGCTGAGGATGTTACTTACATCTAATGGGTGGAAGCCAGGAATGCTGCAAAACACCCTACAGGCCCTTCCCTCGGCCTTTCCTAACATTATAAAGTTACCTAACTATGGTATGTTTCTCAAAACTGAGACACTGACATCGGTTCAGCGCTATTAAGCAAACCCCAGACTCTGCTTGGATTTCACCAGTTTTTCCATTTATACCCCTTTCTTTACCAGGAGTTCATCCTTTTTCATCCACTCTAATCAATGAAACTTTTGTCTTTTGTTATTTTCCATGACTTGGACACTTTTGAAGAATACTGGGCAGGTATTTTCTAGAACTCCTTAATTATTTTTTCTTGGAATTTTTTAGCATTGTTTTATGTTTACCTTTAAATCAAATTATACATGCAATTAGCTTGAAGCGCTAAATTGTTCTAGAATTCTTATTAAAAACATAGCACATATATACACACTGCATCCCATTTTTCCCCACAGAAATCTGGTCTCATAATTTTCCATTTCTTTTTCATTATTTTTCCGATGTGTAAACAACTCCTGTTGCTCTGCCCTGTTAGCCTGAGTTCTGTGAGCTTTATATTTGTCTCATGTTTATAGAGCTCACTGCTTTGTTATACTCCATATCTTGGTGCCAAATTTATATCACAGTTTTTATTCCTTTGGATGTACTTTTTACTTCTTCATATTCCTAAGTAAACTTTTTAAAACAACTTTATTGAGATATAATTCAAATATGTACTTTTTACTTCTTCATATTCCTAAGTAAACTTTTTAAAACAACTTTATTGAGATATAATTCAAATATGTACTTTTTACTTCTTCATATTCCTAAGTAAACTTTTTAAAACAACTTTATTGAGATATAATTCAAATACCATACGATTCACCTCATGTACAATTCATTGGCTTTTTGCACATTCATAAATATGTAAATTTTAATATTTCATAGATGTGGGAATTTTTAAATATTTTATTTAAATACACATTTTAGTATTTTCAGTATCGCAAAGAGAAACCCCTACATTTTGGCTCTCACTCTTCTGTATCTCCCCAACTCTCAGCCCTAAGCAACCACTAGTCTACTTTTTCACTCTATCAATTTCCCTCTTGTGGGATTTCAGATAAATGGTATTGTATAATATACGGCCTTTTGTGACTGACTTCTTTGACTTAGCATGGAGTTTCCAAGGTTATCCATGTTTAGCATGTGTCAGTCCTTCATTCTTTCTTATGGCCCAACATGATTTCATGGTATGGATAGACTACATTTGTTTATATTTTTTGTTAGTTGATGGACATTTAGGTACTTTCCACCTTTAGCCTATTATGAATAATGCTGCTCTAAACATTCATGTATAACATTTTGAATGGACAAGTGTTTTCATTTCTCTTGGATGTATATCTAGCAGTAGAATTCCTGGGTCATCTGACAATTCTATCTTTAATCATTTGAGAAACCACTACACACTTTACCAAAGTGGCTGTACCATCTTACACCCCCCAGCAGAGTGTGCAGGTTCCAGTGTGACCATGTCCTCCCTGACACCGATTACTACCTGATTTTGTTGTGCTACCCATTCTAGTCTGTGTGAGTGACATTACATTGTGCTTTCGATCTGCACTTCCCTACTGACTAATGGTGTGGAGCATCTTTCCCTGTGCTTGTGGGCCTTTCATATTTCTTTCTTGGAGAAATATCTATTGAAGTTCTTTGCCTATGTTTTTAGTTTATTATTATTATTATTGAGTTGTAAAAGTTCATTATCTATTCTGGATACAAGTTTATTATCAAATATATGATTTGCAAATATTTTCTCCCATTCTGTGAGTTGTCTGTTCACCTTCTTTGAAACACAAGTTTTTTTTTTCATTTTAATGAAGTCCAGTTTGAAATCTTTGCCAAATCTAAAGTCATGAATGTAGATAGATAGGTAGATGGATAGATGCAGATATATAGATATACCAAGTCACTAACAAAACATAGTGGTATTATGGTTTTATAGAGAAAGGGGCCCACAAGAGCCATGATCACATTGCACTCCTATTTCTTGGGTGGACTTGGTTACTTTGTTGTTGTTTTTTTCCTTTATTTTTTGTTTTGTTTCATTTAGTTTAATTAATTAATTTATTTTTTGAGAGCTGTAGTGGATGATGAAGTTCAGAATTAACTCAATACCTGTTCTGCTTCTTATTTAGATCACTAACTTCCTAACCTTACCAACCTTCACCAGTAGGCCATTAGCCATTTAGATGGGAAACTTCAGAATTTTGTATCTATCCAAACTTCACTATTTTAAGGAGCATAGGAGGAATGTGTCCACTAGTTCTGCAGTTGGGAATAGATATCTTTAATTGTTCAAAATATTGCCATAGAAGTCCCTGCAACCCTTTTTATTAGTTCACTCTGGGATTTCTCTGGGTTTCATTTTGATCTCAACTCCATCGTGTGTGTGTGTGTGTGTGTGTGTGTGTGTGTGTGTGTGTGTGTGTGTGTGTGTTTTGTGATTCATTCCCATCCATTTCCTATTTTCTAGGAGTTCCTTAAAATATCTGGTCCACTGATGATGCCCCATTCCATTTTCCAATACTATGATCAAGATACTACTTTTTCTTGAATTTCTTTGATCTCATTTTAAGATAATTCAGGTCAATGTATGAGTTTATTTCTTGTGGCTTTTAAAAAATAGTTTTAACTTCTACATTCCAATTTGTTACAGTATTACAATATTTTGATGGACTAATGGTTCTCAAACTTGGGTGTGCAGCATGAGAATCACCAGGAGAACATGCTAAACAAAGATTGCTGGGCCCAGCCCCTGCTAGAGTAGGTCTCTACCATTTACATTTCTAACACCTTCCCTGGTGATGGAGTGGGGCCAGCCCTGGGACCACACTTTGAGAGCTACTGCTGCCTACTTCATTATGATTGTATGTGATCTTAGGATCTAGAATTTGTTGGGGTTAAACAAATTTGAATTAGATGTTGAAGGGAAAGGAAACTAGCAAGACAATCATCTGATCTAGGATATACAGAGTATCGATTTTCTCATTTGGGAAAAATGTATATTTTTTAAGGGTATTTCTCAATATTCAATGTTCATTTGAATTAACAAGAGATATTGCTAAAATTCTCAACCCCAACTGCACATTAGAATAACCTGCAAACCCCAAGTACTGCTGTTCAGTTTTAAATGCTCTGGAGAGGGCTCTGTGAGTGTTCAGTGTGTATTTTTAAAGTCTTCCCAGTAGATCTGATTGTAGCTATGTTTGAAAATGACTGGGCCAGCTGGTCTCTGGCTTGTGAGCATGGCCTGCTACAGACCCTGTCATCCCGTTTCCCGGCCAGCACTGATTTATTTGATATGCCTGATGGTGCAACTGCTTCCTTCCGTCCTGCTCCATTTTCACCTGTCCAGGGTTTGCTTTGTTAGATAATTACAATTCATTCATATAAAGGTCTAAACTTTGATGAAGAAAGTAACATTTGTGTGATCCTTTACTATCTGATGTGACTGAATATCAGATATATAAGATAATTTGTGCAATAAGTCTGTATCATCAGACTACAAAGCCAGCACTGAGCATAGTAGGTGGCATATGTATTGGTACTTAATAAATGCTTATTGAAAGAATACTTCCTGCGGTTTGGAAAGGTTCACTTTTTACCCTCATCCATGTACTGAACTTTTATAAGGAAATGTTCTTTTATACTTATGCTTCTGTAAAGTGTTCTAGAGTATAATTCCATGCCACTGTGTTCTTTTTTGATTGAGCTTCTATTATGTATCGGCTGGTTTGTTAAATACGTATGGGACAAAATGTCTGCTTGCTAATGTCCAGTGCAAATATAATTCTATAATCAAAACTTGCAGACCATAAAATGAAAACAGAGATGACATTTCATGCTGAGCTATTTCTTCCTAAAAATGAAGGTTTTAAGGGCAAAGAGTATGTCTCTTGGGTGCTGCTGTATACAATATCTTACCTGCCAGGGATGCTCAACACTTGTTAAATGAGAAATTTACCATAAGGTCCTGTAAGTTAGAATTTTGATCAACTGATTGAAAGTGAGTACAGATGACAGAGTGTGTATCGAGGACTGACATACACAGCCCAGTGTACTGCAGCCAGTTATGTTCCTGTAACTCTCCCAGATCCATAATTCAGAGTCTCACAGCTTGCATAAGATTCAGCAGACAGAAAACAGTAATTACAAAGACATAATGAAGGGGTGATTTTCAGAGAAGGCTCTTTGGTGTAGTGGATGTCACAGTTGGAAACGTATTTTTGTACCTTTTAAGAAAGATGAGCACCACAGGTACTGGCATTGTAGTGCATGCTCTCTGGCAATCTGAACTTCTTTTATTAGTATCATTTCAGATAGCCTTGGTTTCAGCTGCTGGAAAGTCATACTAAAATGTACGAAAAATAAGTCAAGAATTATTAATCATCATAAAACATGCATGTTTCCTGTTGACTTAGCTACTAATAGGCGTCCTCATGAATGACTCATTTGATATGAAATAAACAAAATAAAATGAAGAAATGGAAGAGTCCCACTGGGGAGCCAGCAACGATTTGCCTGGATCACATTTAACTATTATATCAACAGTTATATCTGCTAAAAACATGGTGAAATTTAATAGGTTAAATGATGTCAAAAATGTAAAGGCTCAGTAATCCGTGGCAGATGGTGTTTGGTCATCTTCAGGGTAATGATGGCAAAGACAAATAACAGAACTAATATATGAAAAGGTTCATGGGTTTATGGTTATAAACCATATACAACATATTAACTAAATACCTGATTAAATGTTCAGGCATGACTATATTGATTTACCTTACTACAAGTTATCCTGAGTGCCAAAATACTGAATACTGTATTCTTTGCTGCAAATAATCATTCAGTAATCTAATGCAATGTCATTTGCTAGGAAGCCAATTGATCAAGGTTTGTTGACTAAGAAAATTCATTTGGAAAAGGAATTGCATTTCACCTGCAAATTCATGTTTTTAGTTTTTCTTTCAAACTCATTTTTGTACTCATTAATGTAGTTTCATCTGCAGATCAAATTTTTGAATCATCTTTGCAAGTTAACTTTTATTTTACTGTCTCAACAGAAAGAGCAATATGTTTATCTGGCATTCATTTTTAAAACACTGAGAAACACATTTTTATAAATTTTTGAAGATATGTAGTGAGGGTGTCTGATTCCTGATCCAAAATAAAAATAATGAAATTATAGATATAACTTAAAATTATAATTTTTGTAAAACCTATTTGTCTCTGAATTATTACTTGAAATTTCATGAGTTTTTTTTAAATTAAAATAATGAGTTTTAACCAAACTCTTATAATATGTTTTGAATAAATTAAAATAAACCTTATTCACATTTTAAGAAAATCTACCAAGAAGTGTAAATTAATATATTCTAGCACCAGTACATTATTTATTACATTTTAAAGTCAAACTTTAAAAAAAATTATTTCTTTTCTCCTAAAAATATTTTTTCACAAATTAGATTGTTGAACACGTTGAATGAGATTTCAGGAATTCTGCAAAACTGTGGATGGATGATGTAAGCCAAGAAAATATAGATTCAATTTTCAAGATGTCAAAAAGGTCAATGTTATAAAAGATGGACTAATCAATTTATTTTTGTTAATTGTATGAATGAAGAAATAAAAGAAAATATAAGAAAACAATTTCTGTCTGCTGAAAGAAAGCATGTCAATATAAATTCAACATGGGTAATAGTAGCTAAGAAAAATGTAGTAGATATATTCTATCTGGAAATCAGAGGGACATCTGACAAAATACTTCTGAGACAAGTTCGTCTTATTTCAAAGGCAAGGTAACTTTTAAAATACTGGTCTTTTAATAAAATTTAGTCTATACATTAGATACAAATCGAAATATTGTGAAAGCAAAGAAACACACAAACCCAAAACAAAACCAAACAACATAGGCTGTGCAATTACCAATTGTTCTCAAGTGGCTAAGGTGGTATAACCAGGAATCAGGAATCCTAGTATATGGCAGAAACTTTAAGATCCTTATTGATGCTGATAAGTCAGATTGCTTGTCATTAATGAGAACAAAAGGCAATAGTACAGGACAGTTGGAAACAGGAAGCCCTGACACAGAAAGTTTGCAGAAGACTAATGGAAATTTGCACCATTTGCATACACGACAAAAATCATCATAGATGAATGATGAGCTAAAGCCAGCTACAGGGAGATAAGTTAGACTGGTTGTTTAGAGATGGAGAATCAGATAGTCAGAAAAATATCTGCAGGATAAGTCATGGGTATTGGTTAAAATTATCTTGATAAATATCCATGTTTCATGCTTTTTTAAACCACCACACCTGTGCAGTCCAGTCTTCTTACTTTACCTCAAAAAAGCATTTCAGCTTTAGTAGATAGGATGCATGCACGTTACTGTCCTTAGTAGAATTTAAACATAGTGCTATAATAGGGTCCGTGGTAGGCATTGTAGTTTGCAGTGCAGGGGACAGTACTCCAATGTCTACAAAGACCAGAAGGAGAAACTAAGAGTGAAAAGAGGTGTAAGAAAGTAAGCCACGTGTATGAAAATGTTTCACTTTATCCTTTACTATAGGAAACATGACACTGCAACTGGGGAGGAAAATGACACCTGACACTTCTTCAGCATCATCAAGGCAAAGGACACTGTGGATTCTAAACCCCACATAAAATGCCAGTTCTCATCTGTTCCCATCCGTCGTTGACATGTAAAATGGGGCCAAAGTGATACCTGGCATCTGAATCGTGAGGGAAGCTGAATATGAAGGGTTATATTAAATCTACCACTGTTTAAATGATGGCAGTATTTTATTGCTGGCCCTTCTTTTTTTTATTTTATGGTGTTTTTCACATTTTAAATAGATGATCCTTCCCTGTAATGAAGTTGATCTACACTTCCTTTGTATGTTGTTCCTTTTCTGTCGTTTTCTACCCGAGTTAAAAAGATACTTTCCTACATTGTAGGGTTTTATCCACCTGAAATTTTGGTAAGAATAGGTTGTGTTACAGGACTCTAAATTCATACTCGTTTATCCATGTGAAAAGCCAATTGCAGCCTCATTTATTTAATAATCCATCTTTCTTTTCACTGTTTTTGTTTTCTTTTGTTTTGTTTTTTTGCGGTACGTGGGCCCCTCACCGCCGCGGCCCCTCCTGCTGCGGAGCACAGGCTCCGGACGCGCAGGCTCAGCGGCCACGGCTCACGGACCCAGCCGCTCTGCGGCACGTGGGATCCTCCCGGAGGGGCATGAACCCACATCCCCTGCATCGGCAGGGGGACCCACAACCACTGCGCCATCAGGGAAGTCCTTCACTGGTTTTAATGCCACCATATTTTTAAATACGTTTGTCTCTGTGTGGGCTTCTAGGCAAGCTATTATAATTGTCTTATATTACTTGGCTCTGGGGGTCTCTTACTCTTTCAATTACCATCACTTTAGAGCTGTTTGCTCTTCTTTAATGGGAATTCACCATCATGATTCTTCCTCAACTTTGACTTGCGTATTCTTGACCATTTAGTCACCAGTAATTACTGTAACATCATTTTGTCAAAATAATGATAAAAGAGCTATTGAGATAATGGCTAAGATTGCAGTCAACTTGCAGAAGAACTGAGGAAGTACAGCCCTTCCTTGTGATAGATCGTTTCTACATGTGCTGTCATAGTCATCTATCTAATGTAATTCCTCTTCAAAGCCTTCTGACGTTTTATAACTCCTTTCTGAAGGTCTTTCATACCTTGTGCTAGGTTTCTTTTCATGCCTTGTAATTTGGTTCTATTGTGAAGAGTATTATTTAAAAATATGTATATATTTTTATAGGTTTCCTTGTTTATAGGAATACTATTGATTTCAGTATTAGGACTTTGTATTCAGGAACGTTGAAAACTACTGAGTTCTAAAAATTAGCCTGTAGAGTCTGTTGGATTTGCTGTGTATATCATCAAACCATCCCCAAATAATGAAAATTATTTTTTATTTCTACTCAATCTATCTGCCACATATTTCTATGTTCGTATAGTATTTTCTATCCAGTACTTCTAGCAAAATGTTTAGTTACTGCAGTGAAGGCAGACATCATTTTATTGTTTCAAACAAAAAATAAATTTTCCTAAAGTTTTATCATTAAATAATATGTTTGTTATATCTTGGGAAACATATATCACATTAATAATGTCCTTAGTTTTCTAGGAGTTTTTGGTGAATGTGTGCTGAATTTTATAAATATTGTTTGTGTATCGATATATTTACATATATTTTCAGCATTAAGCAGTAATTATGTTGCTCTGCTAATATTAAATTATCTTTATATTCTTGTGATAACCACTATGTAATCACTGAATTTTTTATTTATTAATTCATTGTCATATCGCCATTTTATCAGACATATTTGTAGTTTGTAAGTAAAAATTGACTTTTAGTTTTTCTTTCATTATCCTTGAAATTTTTGTGTCAAAGTTATAGTAGTATAATAAAATGATTCAGAGAGTTCTCATTCTTTTTCCATTGTCTGAAACACCTTATATTAAAAATTGAATATCTCAAAATTTGAATCAAATTTAAAAATAAATATAAACCTATTCATGCTTTCTATTTCTGCATATATATTAACATCTTATTGGAGAATAATTGCTTTACAATGGTGTGCTAGTTTCTGCTGTATAACAAAGTGAATGAGCTATATGTATACATATATCCCCATATTGCCTCGCTCTTGTGTCTCCCTCCCACCCTCCTTATCCCACCCCTCTAGGTGGCCAAAAGCACCGAGCTGGGTCTTTAATCCATTTTGAGTTTATTTTTGTGTATGATGTTAAGGAGTGTTCTAATTTCATTCTTTTACATCTAGCTGTCCAGTTTTCCCAGCACCACTTATTGAACAGGCTGTCTTTTCTACAGTGTATACTCTTGCCTCCTTTATCAAAGATAAGGCAATCATATGTGCATGGGTTTATCTCTGGGCTTTCTATTCTGTTCCATTGATCTATTTTTCTGTTTTTTTGCCAGTACCATACTGTCTTGCTTACTGTGGCTTTGTAGTATAGTGTGAAGTCAGGGAGCCTGGTTCCTCCAGCTCCGTTTCTCTTTCTCAAGATTGCTTTGGGTGTTTGGGGTCTTTTGTGTTTCCATACAAATTGTGATATATTTTGTTCTAGTTCTGTGAAAAATGTCATTGGTAGTTTGATAGGGATTGCACTGAATCTGTAGATTGCTTTCAGTAGTATAGTCATTTTCACAATGTTGATTCTTCCAGTCCAAGAACTTGGTATAGCACTTCATCTGTCTGTATCAACTTTAATTTCTTTCATCAGTGTCTTATACTTTTCTGCATAGAGGTCTTTTGTCTCCTTAGGTAGGTTTATTCCTAGGTATTTTATTCATTTTTTGCAATAGTAAATGGGAGTATTTACTTAATTTCTCTTTCAGAGTTTTCATCATTAGTGTATAGGAATGCAAGAGATTTTTGTGCATTAATTTTGTATCCTGCTACTTTACCATATTCATTGATTAGCTCTAGTAGTTTTCTGGTAGCACCTTTAGGATTCTTTATGTATAGTATCATGTCATCTGCAAATAGTGACAATTTTACTTCTTCTTTTTGAATTGGGTTCCTTTTATTTCTTTTTCTTCTCTGATTGCTGTGGCTAAAACTTCCAAAACTATGTTGAATAAAAGTGGTGAGAGTGGGCAACTTTGTCTTGTTCCTGATTTTAGTGGAAATAGTTTCAGTTTTTCACCATTGAGAACGATGTTGGCTGTGGGTTTGTCATACATGGCCTTTTATATGTTGAGGTAAGTTCCCTCTATGCCTACTTTCTGGAGGTTTTTAATCATCAATGGGTATTGAATTTTGTCAAAAACTTTGTCTGCATCTATTGAGATGATCATATGGTTTTTAACCTTCAATTTGTTAATATGGTGTATCACATTGTTTGGTTTTCATATATTGAAGAATCCTTGCATTCCTGGAATAAACCCCACTTGATCATGATGTATGATCACGTTACCTTAAAAACAACATGCTGTTGGATTCTGTTTGTTACTATTTTGTCGAGGATTTTTGCATCTATGTTCATCAGTGATACTGGCCTATAGTTTTCTTTTTTTGTGACATCTTTGTCTGGTTTTGGTATCAGGGTGATGGTGGCCTTGTAGAATGAGTTTGGGAGTGTTCCTCCCTCTGTGCATAAATACATTTTAGTTATTTATAATTTTATAGAAAACTGTCTATAATTTCTAATTTAATGGTATTATGTGGTTTATAGTATTTTAGTGTGACCTTAAACATTTTATTTTATTTATAATTATAAGAAGTTTTTCATTCTCTATATTTATCTCTATGGTTTGTTTTGTTTTCTTCTAACAGTTCTGACCAAGATTAAATTATTTTTTTAAAGTTTTTAATTGAAATATAGTTGATTTACAGTATTGAGTTAGTTTCAGTTGTATAGCAAAGTGACTCAGTTATATATATATATATATTTTCAGATTATTTTCCATTGTAAATTATTACAATGTATTGAATATAATTCCCTGTGCTATACAGTAAATCCTTGCTGCTTATACATTTTATGTATAGTAATTTGTACAATTAAATTATTTTTATTTATTTATTTATTTATTTATTTATTTATTTATTTATTTATTTATTTTCCAGTACGCGGGCCTCTCACTGTTGTGGCCTCTCCCGCTGCGGAGCACAGGCTCCGGATGCACAGGCTCAGCAGCTATGGCTCACAGGCCCAGCCGCTCTGCAGCATGTGGGATCCTCCCGTACCAGGGCATGAACCCGTGTCCTCTGCATTGGCAGGCAGACTCCCAACCACTGTGCCAACAGGGAAGCCCCACAATTAAATTATTTTTAAAGTGCTATCAAAGCTTAGCATTTAGTTTTGATCATTTATTTTCTATTTTATTAACTACAGCAATCTGGATTTCTGTGTTCAACTTTATGTATGCTTAGTTACTTTCCTGTTTTGGTTGAACTGTTAACCAATTTACTTCTGCTTTTTTAAAATATGCATTTTAATCTATTAATATATATTCTTTATACACAGTTTTATCTAAAAATCCACACTATAATATATACTTTGTCAGGGTCACTCAAATTTTTTTTTGTTTTCTTAAGAGTGATTGGGTTAAGCTTTCAACATTTTTTATTTTTTAAGTGTGTTCCATGTTTATTAAGTTTCAATTTTATTTCATTGTTGGCAAAACATGTTCTGTAATTTTATTTTGTTTTTTATTTGGGGAACTTAATCTGTAGCTTTTCATATGGTGATATTTTTGGGTAAGCATTATTTATGCATATGAATACCCATCATACTCAAATTGCTAATAGTGTCATCAAAACCCCCTCTAATCTATTTTTACTGTTTTTCATGCTTCCATTTAGAAATGTATCTATTTTAAAAATCTCTAACAATGATGGGCCACTTGTCAGTTTCTCCTTGTAATTCTGTTGATGTTTATGTATTAATTTTAATTAAACAGTTGAAATGATTTTATATGCTTCTGATACATTGCCTTTTTATCATTGTTTATTAACCTTCTTTATTTCAAATAATTTTCTTAACTTTACATATACTGTGTCAGATAATGTTCTTCTGGTCAATAGATGCCTAATGTTATTTATTTCTCTCTCCATTTACACTTAATCTCCATTTGCTTTTTCTATGTCTTATATAAAAAGAGTTGTACGGTCAGGCCACTCAAGATGTCTGTTCCCTTGCTCTCTGTCCATCCCCTGCCCCAGCAGCACCTGCTTCACCTACACCCTACTCACAGGACTGACCTTCCTGTGAATATGTCCCAGGCCCCAGCTGGTGATTTTTCTTATCAAAGGGCTGGTGAAGCATGTGACCCTCTGCTGGTTTCTCTGGTAAATAAGGAGCCCACCTTTCAATTCCCCTATAGCTGGTAATCTCCACCCCCCTTAAAGACTGCCACCATGTCCTTCCCTGCTATCCTCCGCACATGGTGGGGTGTTGTTCCAGGACCTTGCCTCAGCCATGTAAGATCCCCCATCCGCTAAGCCATTGATATCTGTTGCTGACATTGGGCTCTTTCTTCGGTCTTGAAGCTGGGCAAGCACAGGCCTTGTAGGCCTGTGGGGTGCAGCCAAACAAGAGTACAGCTAGATTTTCTCCCTTCAACTGAGATTTTCTTTCAAAGGCTGGATTTAATGAATCTCTTTACATTTATTTATTTATTTAGATTAACAGATTTTATTTTAGTTCAATTTTAGGTTTATAGAAATTTTCAGCAGAAAGTACAAAAGACTTTCATATGCCCCCTCTCCACTTGCACAGTTTCTCTTATTATTAACATCTTGCCTTAATGTGGTATATTTGTAACAGTTTATGAACTGGTATTGGCACATTATGATTAACTAAAGCCCATAATGTACCATTAGGATTCATAGTGTCTGTTGTACAATTTTTTTTTTCAAATGTCATAGCTCTGTTGCTAGAGCTGCTCCAGTCTTTGCTCACAACCCTCTAACCTAGCCCCATCCCCCACCCATTTAGCAGAAGTTAACTTAAATCTTTAAGTTAAAGGGTCTAAAGATAAGAAAGGAAACTACAAACAAACAAAAAACAGAGAGACCCAGCTGGGACCAAGATGGTGAAGAATCTGACCTCCAACAGATCCTGAGTCTCATTATACTTTGATTTTCCTACATTAGCATATTAAACAGCACTCCTGCCCATGGCCAGGACTGGACATTAATGACCTAAAAAGGATAAAAAGGTGGTAGCCCCCCATTCCCTCAATAAAGGCCTGTCCCTTCCCTGGTAGACTAATTCATGTGCCTCCACATCATCAACCTCACTTCTCCTTCCTTTTTCTTTGCTCTTTAAAAGTAAATCCCTCTTCCCACATGGGAGTGAAGTTGATCTGTGAACTTCGTTCCCATTTCTCCATTCTTTGGCCGCTGAATAAAGCTTGTGCTGTGTGGATCTCAGCTTCGAGCCTGAGAGGAAAGGAACCCTCCCCCACCGAGGCAGAGAGCCTCAGCCAGGCTAGGGTCTGAGCAGAGTCCATAGGACTTAATTTGGTAACATATCTACAATTTCAATACCATACAGAATAGTTTCACTGCCCTAAAATCCCCTTGAGCTCCACTTTTTCATCTCTCTTTTCTCCCCAAATTCCTGGCAACCTTTCATCTTTTTGCTGTCTTTACATTCTTTTCTTCAGCATGATACATAGTTGGAATCAAGCAATTCAATCAAGCAATGTAGCCTTTTCAGACTGGCTTCTTTCATTTAGCAAATATGTATTCAAGGTGGCTTCATGTCTTTTCACAGCTTAATAGTTCATTTCTTTTTAATATCAAATATATTCTTTTGTTCAGATATACCATAGTTTGTTTATTCACTTACCTATTAAAGACTATCTTGCCTCCCATTTTAGGCATTTATGGATAAAGTTATTATAAAAGTTCACGTGCAAATTTTTGTAACGACATAAATTTCAAGCCATTTGGGTACATGCCTAGGAATATAACCGCTGGATGATAAGACAACGTTATTGTGTGAGAAACTGCCAAACTGTCTTTCATAGTGGCTGCATCTTTGTGCATTTCTACCAAGAATGAATGAGAGTTTCTGTTGCTCCACACGCTCGCCAGCATTTGGCATTGTCAGTGTTTTGGATTTTGTCCATTCTATTAGGCATGCAGTGATAGTTCATTGTTTTAATTTGCAATTTCCTAATGAGATACCATGCTGAGCATCTTTCTGTATGTCATCTGTATATCTTCTTTGGTGAGGTATGTGTTCAGATATTTTGCCCATTTTCAAATTGGATTCTCTGAGTTTTAGGTGTCCTTTTTGTTTTTTGGATTCAAGTCCTTTATCAGATATGCATTTTGCTCATTTCTCTGAGTCTGTGACTTAGATTTTTATTCTCTTAACAGTGTCTATCACAGAGCAGAAGTTTTTAACTTTAGTGAAATCCAACAAAACATTTTTTTTTTCATAGATTATAGGTTTTATACCTAAAAGTCATCCCTGTATCCAAAGTCACCTAGATTTTCTCCTATGTTGTCTACTAGGAGTTTAGGGGGTTGTGTTTTAAATTTGTACCTATAAGCCAATTTCAGTTAATTGTTGTGAGAGGAATAAAGTCTGTGTCTAGACTCACTTTTCTACATGGAAATGTCTAGTAGTTCCAGAATCGTTTATTGAGAAGAGTATCTTTTCTCTAAAGTTGCCTTTGCCCTTTTGTCAAAGATTAGTTGATTCCGTTTGTGTGGTTCTTTAACTGGCTCTATTCTGTTCTGTTGATCTATTTGTACATTTTTATTGCTAATATATTTGTATTTATTTATAATATTTTGTTTATACTATTTTATGTCTTAGTTTTATTCTGTTGAACTACATCTGTCCCCATCTTATTTTGAAGTATTATATAAATTTTCTTCCTTTAGGATGAACTTTAAATTCTAACATTATTTGACCAAACAATGTGTAGAGCTAATCTGAATACCTATTTCCAGAATAAAATAACAATCTACCTTATATGCTATTTTTGCCAACTATTTTCTTTTGTAATATATTTGAAAACTCAAAATCAGTCATCATTACTGTTTATTATGTAGTCAATTCTTAGTTAATTTTCCCATACGTTTTACAGTTTACTAGTTCATTACTTATTGCATCTCACTCTTACAATCTGGGTTTATTCTCCTTTTTCCCTAGGTATATCCTTTCCTTGTTATTAGCAAGCATATATCAGTGTTAAATTCTCTGTGCTTGTTTTCTAAAAAGTGTTTTTATTTCATTTATACTCTTGAATGATAATTTACAAGGACATAAAGCTCTAGAATGTCATGATTTTCCTTGAGAACTTACAATTTTTTTTTCCATTCCTCTGAACTCTTGAAACATTCTATCAATGGAATTCATGTGTCCACAAACTTTCTTTAAAGGGACAAACAGTAAATATGTTAGGTTTTGCAGGCATTATGGTTTCTGTCACAACTACTCAATTCTGCCTTCATTGCACAAAAGCAACCATCCAAAAAATGTTTATTCACAAAAACAGGCTATAGGTTTGCTGACCCCTAATTGATGGTTATTATTTTTTTGTGTGTTCTATTTATCTTTTGTCACTAATTATTAAGATTTTCACTTTGTACATAGAGTTATAAATATTAGATAGTTGAGAATGGTCCAGTGGACAAATGAGAACCAGTCTGGGCAAGAAAAATGCAGGGAACATAAGTGAATCATGATCCAAATACCATACTGGCTCTGATAATGATGAGATAGCTGTGTGCTAACTTGTTGGGCATCCTTGTTGATGACCAAATGTCAGTTGGAATGACTTGAATCTCACTGGGGGACAGAGTTGACAATTATCTACAATTAGAAACTTGATTTCTCTCCCAAAATCCAATATATAGATAGTGACTTGGGTGGGGGGGGGGCATGGTGGGCAAAATAAAAATTGCCTAAATTTAAATCTAAAATGACTTGAAAAAAAAAGTTAGATTTGGCTAAGATTACATTCTGGCATGACACAGATTAGGAACTTAAAGGTAGTATCAGACAACTAATAGAAAAAGAAATTACTTACAATTTCTACACCAATGTTCATAGCTTAAAAGTGTAAGTTATTTCTGATGAGAGTTTTGTTTCACACGGGCATGTGTGTTTGAATACAAAGCCTGTTTCATATAATATGTCTTCTTTTCAAACTGTAGTATACCTCTGTTCTGTTTTCTTTTTTCTTTATATATAATAGAGGCAATATGGTATATTTTAAACATTATTAATTTTAGAATCAGAAGTGTTATATCTGAACCCTAATTCTACCAGGGTGTCATCCATACATCATACATTCATTAAAAGCTCATTTCCATCGAGTCCCCGACAGACTTGGGCCTCCTGAGGGCAGGGGAGGCTCAGGGGTAGCTCTAAGGGCTGGAGCCCAGCTCCCTTCTGGCCCCTCACCTCCATTCCTTCATCTACAGCCCAGCCTTTCAGAGCAGGGTGGGGAAGAGGCTTTGGAACACTTGCATCCCAAGGTGATCATAGATTCCCATACACTTGTAAGAAATCAGACCAATACAGAGAGGTCCTGACTACCCTATACCCAGCTTCCCACAGTGGTAACATCTCGGAAATCTCTAGTACATCATTACACCAGGCTACTGACATGAAAAAAAAATCTATGAACTAGTGCAACTTGTAGCCCTATCTCAGGTATAAGCAATGGCTGCAACAATACAGTAGTAAACAAACTGTTTTCCTGAAACTTGACAACTACAGGGTAGAGAAAAGGACTTTAAAATTACACAGAAAATTGGTTGATAGCTTTAAATCAAGTTGCTATGGAAATACTTGGGATAAAACCTCCCTTAAGTGGTTTAGAGATTTCCTCAAGTATGTGGCATCTAAGCTGGTTTTGAAGTATCATTAACATTTATTCATATAAAGATGGGGAATGAATACTCAAAATAGAGTGAGCTGGATATACCAAGAACCAAAGATGAAAGAAATCATGACACAGCACACACTGAGTAGCTGTAATTAAATCTTGAAATTCTGATTTCTCCTTGACTTTTTTCAATAAGAGATTACCTGACTGAATGCACATTTCTGAATGGACATTGTGGTATATAACTGTGTTATATAACCCTTGTGTTATATAACCCCATTGTGTTAATAACCAACTGCAGAGGGCACAAGCAGAGGTGAGAAAACTACAAGAAGGTTTTGACAGTTTCAGTGAGAGAGAACATGCCTGATGTGATGGTTACTTTTATGTGTCACCTTGGCTGGGTCATGGTACCCAGCTATGAGTCAGAAATAATTCTGGATGTTTCTGTGTGGGCATTTTTGGATGAGATTAACATTTAAATCAGTGAACTTTGAGTCAAGTAAGTTTCCTTCCATAACATGGATGAGCCTCATCCAATCAGTTGATGTCCTGAATAAATCTACAGACTGACATCCCTCAAGCAAGAGAGAATTCCGTTAGTAGAACAGTTTTGGACTTGTCAGCCTCTATAATCGTGTGAGCCAATTCCTTAAAATAAGTCTATTCATATATATATAAATATATATTTCATACATTTCATATATATCACATATGTATCATACATATAATGCAGATATATTATGTTTTTTCTACATACATATATATTACATTACACTGGTTTGTTTTCTCTGGAAAACCCTGACTAATGCTGCAACTTAATAAACTGCACTGCTAATAGCGTGGCTGATGTTATGTGAACGGACTTAAAAGATAAGCTTAGGGACTTCCCTGGTGGTCCAGTGGTTAAGGCTTTGCCTTCCAATGCAGGGAGTGTGTGTTTGATCCCTGGTCAGGGAGCTAAGATCCCACATGCCTCAGGGCCAAAAAACCAAACCATAAAACACAAGCAATATTGTAACAAATTCAATAAAGACTTTAAAGAAAAGATAAGCTTAACTTTATAGTAACTGTACATTGCACAGGACAGAGGAAGAGATAGACAAACAGTCAGAGAGGGAGGATGCTTATGGATAAATTATAATGCCTTTCACTGAAATAGGAAACATAGAAGGAAATTAAAGCTCCAAGTGTCAAGGAAGGGCTAAGTTTTCCTCCAGATATATGTTGAAGGCAGCCAAGAGACCAAGGTATTTAATAGGCAGTTGGATTCAATGCCCTGAAAAAGAGAGATTTTAGTCAGTTACGCATAGATCATAACTGAAGCCATAAACATTATTTCATGTTGTAAGATCCATATTTTCAGCTTTAGATTTTAATAAAGTGGAAATAACAGGAAACTTCCATGAAATAATCATGGAATATTGTCATTTTTAGTTCCATCAGCAAGTAGCATATCATTTTGGTGCTCATCATATGTGCAAACATCTCTGGTGATGGGGAATTCACCATCTCCTGTGACAGCTTTCTGCATACCTAGATCCATCAAGGCATGGTGGATGGGCCAAAGGTGGAAATTCAAAGGAAAATACTTGTTCAATTGCAAACGCCATGTAGCTACTAGTTTTACCTTAATAAAATGATGTTTTAAGCTTTAAATGTCATTATGATTCCTAAAAGAAAAAAAAATCAGTGAGACACTAAACAGTGATTTCAGTCTTTTTTTAAATTAATTAATTAATTTATGACTGTGTTGGGTCTTGCTGTGTGTGGGCTTTGCTAGTTACTGCGAGCAGAGGCTGCTCTTTGTTGTGGTACACGGGCTTCTCATTACAGCGGCTTCCCTTGTGGAGCGTGGGCTCTAGGCTCCTGGGTTTCAGTAGTCGTGATGCATGGGCTTAGTTGCTCCGCAGCATATGGAATCTTCCTGGACCAGGGCTTGAACCTGTGTCTCTTGCACTGCCAGGCAGATTCTTAACCACTGCACCACCAGGGAAGTCGCTGATTTCAGTCTTTTTAAGAGGAATTTTGACCTTGTTATATGGGACAAGAAGAAAGCCATTAATAGTAAAATCCAAGTCAAGCACTAAGCCCCTTCCTTACTGTAATGAAGAGCTAAGAGTTCATGTAGAGGAATTGGATTTAGAGATTTGTTTGGCGGACCTTCAGTGAAACCCATCTATAGGCTGGAATGCCTGGAATTCACATCATATTCCAAACCAGTAAGATCAAAGAGGTAGTAGGAACTTGTGCATGATGTTAATTACACATTCTTAAGAAATTACTGTGCATTGGAAGGTGATATTTGAAAGTGGGATTACCCAAATTAATGCATGATTCAACAGCAGAGCAGATGTACTATTTAGGCATCTGAGTACATAGTTTAATACATTATTTCATGAAATATTAATATTATGACATTAATTTAAATTGATTTAGATGTACACGCTCTAATAGGAGCACAAAAATTTAAATGTTGGTACCAAATCATCATGTCTTGCTCTTCGCAGAGCTGTTGACAGGAGTGGTGTTCAGTTGGATCTTATTTAACACCTTCATTAATGAACTAGAGCAGGGAGTCAACAATATATAATGAAATCCTGAGAAAATCATGAATCAGTACATAAATTCAGTGATCAGAGATGCACAGTACTGAAAGTCTTTGATGATTAAAATACAAAACGAGTCAACCTGTAAATGTGTACAGAGTACTTTAAGTCAGAAAAGATACCAAAAGAAGAATGAAAGAAAACAAAAAGCTGCTGCTGCCCCAAACCTTTTTACCTACTATCATGTAAAAGTGTAGACTAGATGATACCAAGTTCTTGCACAATTTCTAAACAACAACAACACAAATGCATTGAAAACACATGGCCTCCACATGGTGTGATCTTGGAACACATATTTGCTTTTCTCAAGCCCTGACTCACATTATCCTTACATAGTCCATTTTCTCTGGGCAGGAATAGAGTTCCTAATCCCCAGACACTTAGCAGAGTCTGTCACAACAGAAGAGAACAGACAAAAAGCTGGCTCTGCTTCCTACATGGCTTTGCTGTGGCTACTTGCTTTACCTGGTGATATTTGTGCTTACAAGTCAGAGGTTCCTTCAATTCAACAGTGACCCTGTTGAAACTAGACTGTACCTGGTTAGTATCTGTCAAGGGGAAACGTTCAGTTTTTGATTGTGCTACACACACATACACACACACACACAAACATTCACACTCACACACCCTCACACATATATCCAGGAGTAGCATACCATTAACTGATCAGTTTCAAGAAAACCAAGTATTAAAATTTATATAAAGAGATTTTGAAAGAAAAAGTTATAAGTGAATTTTGGAGCAATTATTATATATCTCCTTTTGGAATTTTGTTTTCTCTATTCCTCAGCTGACCAGGCTGCTCTGGAGGTTTGCTCTTACAGTCCTGCTTGCAGAAGCAAAGGATTGTTCCTGGAGATACTGGGACATTCCTTCTCCTGCTGGGTCTTGTGCTATTGTCCTTGTCCTTCTCATTGTCTGGAATGTTCAGGGCCCATTTTTTTTTCTTTTTTTCCAGTACTGTAGCAATGTTACAAGTTCAGGTGTGAGGAAGGAAAACAGATACTTTGACCTATCTTTGGATTGAGATTCTAGGGCCTTTTTTTTTTGCTTTAAGCAATAGAAAATCTCCATATGGTCCAGCCTAACTCTATAGAATTTGAGATAGGAATTTGGAGACAAAGTCTATGTCTTATTGGTCGTACCCTGTGCATATATTCCTTTAGAGAACCCTGCAAAAACAGGCTTTTTGAGGAAATAATTAAGGTGTCTCAAGGCCTTTAGATCAAATATCATCTAAACCCCATTTCATTATTCTGGCGCCAAATTCCTCTGGCTTTCAGTTGAAGCTCTCAGATATTCAATAATCAAAATATTTACATTTTGTTAGAAAAAATAATATATGCCCTTTTTATAATTTAAGTAATCAGAACACACGTATAAGCAGTTTTTATCACTATGTGATTGTGATAAACATTCACTACTCAGTAAAGCCAATGCATTTGCTGGGTGTATATAGATAAGGTCTCTGTCATTAATATATACTATGAAATTTCAGGCCATATCAAAGATTTTTATAATAAATCCTCATTGTTCAATAAGGCATGCATACAGGAAAATGCACATATTGAACATGGACAAATCATGACAAGCTGAACACACCATGTCATTATCACTTTAGCCAAGAATAAAACATACCAGCCCCTCTGAAGATTCCTCTTGTGACTGTCACCTCCCAGTCCGCTCCCCAAAGTGAGCAATACTCTGAGTTCTAACACACTTAACTTTTGATATTTTTGATCTTTATGTAAATTAAATCATACATCATTTACTCATTTTTGTCTAGTTGCTTTTGCTATCATGTTTATAACTTTCACGTATACCGTTTCATGGAGCGGCAATCTGTTCATTTTTATTATTGTACACTATTTCCTGTATGGAGATGCCACAATTTATTGATACATTTTATTGCTGAATGCTTTTAGAATGATGACTGTTTTGGATGATTATGACTAAAGCAGCTATGAACATTTCTGTAACATTTGAAATATACAGATACACTTTTATAAAAGTGGAAAAGATTCCACTTTCCACTTTTATAAAAGTGGAAAAGATTCCACTTTTATACCAATAAGTGGAATTTCTGGGTCATATTCAACTTGAATAGATAATGCCAAATAGTTTATCAAAGTGGTTTTATCCATTTATGCAGTCATCAGCAGTATGTGGGATTCTAGTTGCTTTCCATTCTTGGCACATTTGGTACTGTTAATCCTTTTAACTTTTCCTATTCTGGTGCAAGTGAAGTGGGGTTAAATTTGGTTTTAATTAGTATTTTTATGATTTTTAGTAAGCACAAGGAAACTGGCCATGGGCCATGTGTATGTTCTTTTGGTGAAGTGCCTCTTCATGTCTCTTGCTTATTTCTAACTTCTGGATTGACTTCATGTGCAATATATATATATTTTTTCAGTCTACAGTTTTCCTTTTCACTCTCTAAAAGGTACAGTTTGATGAACAGAAGTTCCTCCCTTTAATGTAGTTCTATTTATCATTCCTTTTCCTTATAGTTTTTGTTCTAAGTAGCCATGTTTGAGAACAATTTACCTAATATAATTTATGACGATTCTCTCCTACATTATCTTCCTTATTGTTTTACCTTTCGCAGTTTTGTCTTTAATTTAGCTGTAATATATATATATTTTTTTGATAGGAGATGGAAGTTAATTTTAAACTTGTTCCGCACTAGTATCTGATAACCCAGCATAATTTATTGAAAAGAACGCTGCTTACTACTGGTCCACACTGTCACTTTTATCCTAAATGGAAACCTTATGTGGACATGTTTACTTCTGGACTCCTCTTAATTTCTTTGGTTTATATTTCATCCTTGGATCAATAGGGTACTGAATTATTATAGTCTTAGAAGAAGTCTTATAATCTAGTGAATAAGTCCTCTTTCTCTGTTCTTCATGTGAGTTTTAACTATTCTTTTTTATTTTATTTTATTTTTTTGCGGTACGCGGGCCTCTCACTGTTGTGGCCTCTCCCGTTGTGGAGCACAGGCTCCGGACGCGCAGGTTCAGTGGCCATGGCTCACGGGCCCAGCCACTCCATGGCATGTGGGATCTTCCCAGACCGGGGCATGAACCCGTGTCCCCTGCATTGGAAGGCAGACTCTCAACCACTGCGTCACCAGGGAAGCCCTTAACTATTCTTAGTCCTTTAGGTTTCCAGAAATTTTAGAATAAGTTCACAACATCCATCCATACAAAGAAAATTGCTGGCATTTTGATTAGGATAACATCATATACACAAATCAATTTTGAGAGAACATATTTACAATGTTGAATCTTTCAATCAATGAAACATGATATCTACTTTAGATCTTATTTAATTTCTGTCAATATAATTGTAATATTTTTTAGGATGGAACCTTGTTCATTTTTCATATATTTCTTCATTAACAGTAGAAGTTTTTGAAGCTATTTTAAATAGTGTCATTTAAAAATGTTGTTTTTCGGGCTTCCCTAGTGGCGCAGTGGTTGGGGGTCCGCCTGCCGATGCGGGGGACGCAGGTTCGTGCCCCGGTCCGGGAGGATCCCACATGCTGCGGAGCGGCTGGGCTCGTGGGCCATGGCCGCTGAGCCTGTGCTCCACAACGGGAGAGGCCATAGCAGTGAGAGGCCCGCATACGGCAAAAAAAGAAAAAGAAAAAAAAAAATTGTTTTTCATTATTCCAGTATCTAGGTATAATTTTTATTTTTGAATATAAACTTTATATATAATGTCCTGCTAAATCCATACATATCTTTGAGAGAGGTAGGTCTAATATTTCAAATCTCTTGAGTTAAACTAAATGAAGCAGAAATATTTTATGCATTTTTTTGCAAATTCACTAATATAGTATTTCTATCAATAGGAAACATAGAAAAAAAAAAGAAGCTTCTTCAAATATAATTGATAGAAGTATGGAATAATTCCTCTGTTGGTATATTGAGAATTTTTAAATATCAGATAATAGTTTTCAGCATTTTAAGTTTTTTTTCCAGAAAACTTGAAAGAAAACACACTTTTCCTAAATTTACCAATAATTAACCTTTAGCCATATTTGTTTTCTGATGTGAGAGAAGGAGAGGGAGAGAGAGAGAATGAATTATTTTGACAGAGTTGTTGAGAAATAGTTTTCCTGAAACTGCTAAGATCAAATAACTCCACCTACATAGCATGTTATAGTTTCATACCTAAGAAAACTACTATTAATTAAATAACATCATTGAAGATAGTTGTATGTGTTCCTAAAATGTTTTATAGCTGTTTTTTTACCCAACACCCAATCACAGTTCATTCATTTCATTTGGTTTATCTGTGTATTTTTTACCCTTTACTTTTTGATCTGAAAGATTACCTGGATATTTCTGTGTTTTGTTTTTGTTTTGCTTTGTTTCCCATGGATTATAAGAGTGCAGACATGTTTTTCTGTAGAATATTCTATATTTTAGGTTTTCATATGATTAGATGCAAGCTACAGATATTTAGAAATAAAAAAATAAAAGTGATATTGTGTGTTTCTTATCCAATCACACCAGGAAATACATTGTATTAGGTCACTTGTTTAAAATGTATGTGTGGATTCTTTTGGTTATCTATAAAGGTATCCTCTGCAAAACAGGACAATATTGTTTCATTCCCAACCCTGTTGTGCTTATTCCATTTTCTTGTCTTAGTTTATCTGTTAAGACCTCCCCTACAGAGTTGAAAACAAATGAGGAATGGGAGCATTTTTGTGTTCTCAACAGAGATGTGTTTCAACATTTGTAGTGCTTACTGTTCTTTTTGTTTGTTTTTGTTTTTTGCTTTAGTTTTTCAGATTAAGGATTCCTCTCCACAGTCCTTGTTTGGTAAGGGGTTAACATCTATTGAGATAATGTATCATTCATTTTCTTTCTTTTATTATACTAATATCTTAATGTTAAACTAACCTTAAGTTCCTAAAATAAAATGAGCTTAAGTTGCAGTACTCTTTGTATATATTGCTATAAAATATATATCTATTATTAGTAGTATTAGTATTAATTTGTTTTTAACATTCTCATCCAGGTCCATTGAAGAGTTGGAAGTGGACATGCCCTTTCTTGTTGGATTCTTGTCTGGTTTTGGTGTCAAGTTCTACTATCCTCAGAATGTGAATTGGAGTGTATCCCCTTTTTCTAATTTCTAAAAAGGTTTGTCTAAGATTTATGTTATTTTTTTCTTAAATGTTGGTAAGATTCGTTTGTGTTTTTAATTTTCTTTGAGGAAAGCTTTAATTATGGTTTGAATTTTAATACTTTTTTGTTAAAAAAGAATGGAAATTTCCCACTCAAATTTTTGTTTACTTTCAATGAGTATTTTCCTAGGAATTTATTTGATCTAAACTTTATAATTTATAGGTATGAAGTTGATCATATGCTCCTCTTCTAATTTTTAAAATGTATTTAGGATCTGTAGTGATCAACTATTTTTGTTATGTTTTATATGGCCTCCTTCTGTTTTTTCTCTTTTCTCTCTCTCTCTCTCCCAGCATCCCCTTCCTTCTTGTTCCCTGATATTGTCAAATGTTATCAATTTTATCAGTCTGTTCAAATAATTATTTTTTGTCTTATTGATAACTTTATTATATATTTGTTTTCTGTTTCGTTGTTAGTTTTCTTACCCTAGTTAAGATATAGAGAAATATTTATTATTTATATAATGCAATATTAAAGAAAGAATTAAAGAGAGCAAACTATTGACAAATGCCACAATCTGGACAAATCCCAAAAGCATTAAAAAACCTAGAAAACTGTATTGTTCCAATTGGGGTGGTATGGGCTGTAAAAGTACAGGATAGAGTCTTTTAGGGAGATGGAGATGGTCTATATTACAATCTTAGTGGTTTTTCTAGAGATAAATGTATACATTCTAAGAGTTATATACTTACTATTTGTATTTTGACTCTGAAAATTATACTTATTTTAAAAAGCAATCTACAACAAAGTGATAGATTATTATTAAAGCAGGGAATATATTTGCATCAACGATTGCTGGTGTGAAAGAAGAAGATATCACATTAAAGATATTGTCTTAGTTTTCTTTGAACAGCTTACTTAACACTATAAACCACAATAAAATAAATGTAAAATTCAGATAAACTTATTTAACCATTATAAGTTATGAAGCATTTTAATGTTTTCATTGTACTTCCTCCTCATATTCCCCTATTTTTATTGCTATATACCAATATACCAATATTACATATAAAGATTTACTCTGTTATAGAGCAGAAACTAACACACCATTGTAAAGCAATTATACTCCAATAAAAATGTTTAAAGAAAAAGATTCAAAACTAAAACTAAGATAATTTGTCAAAAATCACAAGCTAAGAAGAGACAAAACAGAATTTAATTCTATATACTTTGAGCTCAATTCTAGAACTAATTCATTCATTCTGCAAATATTGGTTAACCATTAATATACAATGGTCCATGCCAGAAAATGAGTTTATAGATTTGAACACACAAAACACATGGTCATTGTCATATGAAACTTAGAGCCTATAAATAATGCCAATGATATTTAACTGACAAAACACACAAATGGGAAGAATAAAGAGGAAAAAGACCCTTCTTTTATCTTGATTTAATACTTTTGCAAATAATTTCTCTGCAGAAAAATTCATAGGATAACACCTCACTCCAAAAGCTACAATTATCTCCAGTTTACTAAAATGCAAAAGTCAAAAATTATTTCCAAATCTCTCATGTTAGATTCTGATTGAGCTGGTATTAAATCCATTAAACAGTTATTCAAGTAGTCTCTGATTAAAAATGTGGTCTTGTGGTAGAAAGCATGGCACAAGTATCCTAATCAACCATCATACGGCTTAGTTTCCCCCATCCTGAATTTAGCAATCCAGCATCTATCTGACCCTCAGTTCTTCAGACCTTCAACTCTGACCTACTTCATTGACTATCTGTGACTTACATCCTAAACTTCATTTTTTACCAGGAAGTAACCTGCCCCTAAGTTCTTTGAACTGTATTATTCCTGTATTGACCATCAGTTATAGTTTTTCAACTATCTCCTTCCTTTATTGATTCTGGACTCATTCAACATCTAACCCATCAGACCCTATCCTCTCTCCTGTGTTATGAGTCCACTCAAGGCTTATTTTCATTCATACCCATGATAGATCCCAAGGTTCACCAATTTAATTGTCCTGAACTAATGTCTTTGATTGTTCTTTGTCCTCATAGTCAACCAGATAAATATCACTCCAAATAGTCCAACCCTATCATATCTTTTGGTTCTTTTTGCTGACTATCCTAGGTTGCAGTTAACATAGCTGTGATTACTAGATGGATCACAATTTCATGCTATGCAACTTTGGCCAGAATTTTAAGGATACTTGGAAATACTTTCCCCATCTCTAATTGACTCATTGTAACTCTTCTCTTAGCAGCTATTCAAAATAATTTCCAATGATTTCAGATCCCCAAACTACTTCCACACCACACTCTGGGTAAAAGTTCTAGCTCCTAGTTCACTATGAAGATAGATGACATTCTACAATCTACCATCTGTATGATGTTTCTAAGATTAAAAAGTGAGTTCATCATGCCATTCCCATCGCCATTATCTGGCTCCAGCTGATGCCTTTAGACACTTAGAGATTCTATTGGCTTCTGTTTCACTTTGCTCTTTCAGTTTCTTTGTTTATCCCACATAGCCATGCTTCCTTACACTTCCTTGTCTCTGCTTCCCTTGCCTAAGATTGCATTTACTCTTTTCTCCATGTGTCTCTCTCTGGCACACCCTTTATGAGTCAGCTCAAACATCACTTCCCTTGGAATCCTTCCCCAAGCTGATTTAGAAGCAGTTTCCCATAGTGCCATTTCTTTTGTTCCAAAAGCAGCTTGAACATATTCCTAATACACTTGTCCCCAATATGTTCTAAGCAATTTGAAAACCAAGACTAGTTTTCTTTTCTTAACATGTTTCTTTAAGCCAATTGTACTGCCTAACATATAACAAATGCCCAGTAGAGTTTTACTGAATATGTTAAAACTGAACTTTATTGACAGTCGCCTCTAAATGTTTTGATAATGTTAAAAAAAAAAAACTTTTATTTCCTCATTATGTTTCTCTCCTCCTCTTTTTTCATCCACTTCATTTTTTCCTACCGCTTTATTCCTTGCTCTCTTACTATAGAAAGGGAAGATCCCTATTCATTGCTATAGTCTGCAAATTGCTTTTGATTCAGTCCTCTGCCACCTCCATGTAATCACATGTAATCACATGACATATCATTCTCCTTTATATTTGTGGTCTAAAAATATTCTTACTTCCATTTCATACTAAGAAAAACTATTTTCTTAACCCTGCTGCTAGGTCACACCATCTTTCTCTTGCTCTCTCTTCAGATATTTTTTTCTTTGTTTTAAAATCTAAACTTTTCCATCTCTCTTTCTCCATTACTAATTTGATGCTTATCTGATAACAATCTCACTCTGTCATCCTCATTCTAATGAAATTGCTCTTCTTATTTTCAGTGCAAAACCCTCTTCTCAGTCATTCTCAAGTTCTTTCTCAAGAGGCTGTGAAAACCCGAATAAATGTTCCTTAACTAACAGCCCCTCCACCCATCTTGTAAAATGAGCCACATATTGAGGTATCTTCATACCTCTCTTCCTCCCTGGTTTGCATGTTTTGTTCTTTGGGCTCATCACCTGTGACCATCTCAACTGGGATATTCTGCCAGCAACTAATAGTATTTGGTATTCCTGCATCATCTGAAAATGTAGCTTTTGAGCCATTTTGATTAAAACAGGCTAGGTACGGTTGCCACTGAATTAGAACTGTGTGGGAACCGACTCTATTGTGGGCCACTGGCTACTCAATTTCTCAGTCAGAGTACACAGTGTTACAACCTGACCCACAATCTCTTCATTGCTTCTGAACCCAGCCTTTCAAATACAGAGCTGCTGCTCCAGGAAATACAAGGTCAGCTTCCTGTGAACCTCTTGTCACAGCACTTTTGTCAAATGATCAATACACAACCTTCTTTGGCTGTGTTTCTGTTTATAGACACCTTATTTCATGTGTCTTGTAGATTCATGAACATTGGACTTATAGCCAACAGTGCTACAGCTCACACGTAACAAACAAGCCTCAGCTAGTACATAGAAGGCACATTGCCACCTTCTTGTTCTCAGGGGCACTAGATAGCACTTCAGCATTATGCTTGAGGGTCATTTCAAACAGTGAAATCACCAATAACAACACAAAAATGCCAAAAAAAAAAACACCCTAAAAAACTGGCACTAAATAGACCACAGAAAGGACACTTGATTATAGCTTGAGAGTTGAGACAAGAAAACAAGAGTGGCTCCTTGTTCAGTTCCACTGAGTGACTCACATTTGTTTCGCTGCCCACAAATGACTGCGAAAGCACCACAATTATTGATGTTGGTGTTGCACACACATTTTAGCAAGTAGGTGAGTTTACACACACACAATCCTTGAACTTTTTTTTTTAATGCATAAAATAGATAACCAGCAAGGACTACTGTACAGCACAGGGAATTCTACTCAATATTTTGCAATGACCTATAAGGGAAAAGAATTCGAAAAAGAACACACATATAACTGAATCACTGTGCTGTACACCTGAAACTCACACGACATTGTCAATCAACTATATTTCAATAAAAAACAAAAGCAACAACAACAACAAAAACACAACAGAAAAAGGATCCCTGAACAATGGGGATGGACTGTGTGTGCAGCTCTCTTGCTTCACCTCCACTCGCTGGACTTCTGCTTGGCTATTTAAACCCACCTTACAGGAAAGTGACCCAGACCTTCCTCTGGACGATCTCCTCTTTCCTTGGCTAATTTTCACATAGCAACAGTATCTCCAGCCAAATACTGATTTTTGCTCCTGCCAACTTCAACTTTCTCCCATCCCTGTGTTCTAACAGTTTAAACATTCTTTTAATCATCAGGACTAGAAGCTAATATTATATCATTCAATATGTTTTTCTGTTTTTTTCTTATTTAATTCATTCTTGATATTGCCATCAGCTTTATTTTCATAAAATAGGTCAAATCTTCTCTATGCTCCAGTTAAATATTCTAATAGATTCCAATTTTCTAAATATGCATTTATGTACACCCCCAAATCCCAAACTATTTTTTGCATTAATTAAATTTACATACTATAAAATGTTTTGTGCTCCAAATATGTCATAAAATCTCTCTATTCATATTTTATTAACAACTCTACACAAATGTAACTTATCCCAATTTTTACCATCATAAGTCATTTTTATTGTTTTGGGTTATTTATATAATTGAAATCATATAGTATACAGTTTTGCATCGAGTTTTTCTACTCTACCATAATGTAATAGAGAATGGAAGGGTTTTGTTCATATGCATTGTCATTAATTATTTACTGATTCAATTATTGATGGAAATATGGCCATTTTCATTTCAACTATATTGCAAATACTGCTGCTTTTAGAACATTTTTTTATTTGCTTCTTGGTGAACATATGCACATATTTTTGTTGTACCTATAGCTACCAGTGGTAGCTCTGCATCAACAGCCTTTATATACTTTGCTTTACTGGATAATTTCAAACAATATTCTAGAGTTTCTCCAACTTGCAATCCCTCTGATAGCTTCTGAGTATTACAGACCAAAATTTATCATCATCTGCCTCTTTCAATTTAATCATTCTACTCTGTGCATAACAATGTATCATTGTGTTCTACTTTTTATTACCTTGATGACTAATGGTCTTAAGGATCTTCCTATACTTATTCTGGCAATTTGGATAAATATATGAATAAAAACATGAACATGTCTTAAAATACAGGTTTGTTGTTATTCTGGCAGGGTAAGACCAATAGATCAGGAGGTGATTGTCATTGAAAAGATAGTTTTCACAGATCCCCAAAGCAAGGGACATGCTGCACCATTCAGGGCAACATGGAGATACACATGGGTTTGTCATGAGACAGAGGAAATGGGGGACAATGTAGGCAGGAGATTTTGCTGTGGTTTTAGCAGGAAAGGAAAGGCAGGGCAAGTTAACTGGGCTGAGGACTGGCTAGTTTGAATAATGTTAGTGGACTCTGGGGCACAGAGGCTGCCTCTAGGTATCTGGTACTTGGCCCCAGAGAGATTAGGGTAGGGGGATAGTGCCCCTGAGTGTGAGAGCCCCATAGAGGAAGTGTGGGCTCTGGATTTGTTGCTTTGTATATGAAAAGCTTGCTCAAAGGTAAATCATTTCCTATCTCTTACAATTCACCAGGCTTGGTAGAGGTAGTCTTCCCCAGGGTCAGCAATGCACCAGATGTTAAAGCCTCAGAAATACAGAAAATTAAAAAGACACACAATACAAGAAACGGGTTAAGGCTTTCATTCACATTTCTATTGCATTGTTTTAGTTGAGTTGTTTTAATTCAAGAAATCAGCCTTTTGTTGTCACCCTATGGCTGGTTTTGTCACTTTCTTAATGCTTTGTTTTTCCTTTTTTTAAATTTTATTTTTATTGAAGTATAGGTGATTTACAACATTGTGTTAGTTTCAGGTGTACAGCAAAGTGATTCAGATATATGTGTGTGTGTGCGTATATATATATATATATATATATATATATATACGCACACACACACATATATATAACTGAATCTATATTCTTTTTCAGATTCTTTACCCTCATAGATTATTACAAACTATTTAGTATAGTCCCCTATGTTATACAGTAGGCCCTTGTTGATTATCTATTTTAGATGTAGTAATATGTATATGTTAATCCCAAACTCTTAATTTATCCTTTTCCCAGTTCCTCTTTGGTAACCATAAATTTGTTTTCTCTGTCTGTGGGTCTATTTCTGTTTTGCATGTAAGTTCATTTACATCATCTTTTAGATTCCACATATAAGTGATATATGGTATTTGTCTTTCTCTGTCTGGCTTACCTCACTTAGTATGATAATATCTAGGTCTCTCCATGTTGCTACAAATGGCATTATTTCATTCTTTTTATGGCTGGGTAATATTCCATTTTTGTTATTAAGGTATAATTTACATACAAAAATGTTGTACTCCCTGTAGTGTAAAACTGAGAGTTTTGGCAAACATACACCATCAGACTGTAACAATCATGATATAGAATAATCCCCTCTAGCCAAAAAAATCCCCCATGTCTCTCTGTGGTAAAAAAGAAAAATTTGCTTTACAAGTATATCATGTAAATGGAATCATAGATCACGCTGCCTTCTGAGTCTGACTTACTTCACTTACAATGAGGCCCACCATGATGTTACGTGCACCAGAATTGTTCCCTCTTGCTGTTAAGTGTTGTCCCATAGTATGGACACACGACAGTTTGTTCATCTGTTCTCCAGCTAAGGAAAAGTTGGGTTGTTGCCAGTTTGTGATGATTACTAATAAAACCCTGATGCACATCTGCACACAGATTTTGAATGAACCCAGTTTCTCTATTCATTTAGGAAATACCTAGAAGAGGGATTACTGAGTCATTTAGTAAAGGTATGTTTAACTTTACAGAACCTGAAAGCATCTATTTCAAAAAGCCTGTACCATTTTGCATTTCCACAGCAATTCTGAGAGTATACCCCCAACTCCTGTCTCCCATTTTTGTGATACTGGTGTCAAACATGTCAGCTTTACATATGCTGAAACACAACACATAGCTTCTGGGTTTGCTTTAGACTCTCAGCTGGCTTTCTCATTTTCTCTCATTTTGGCAAGGGTATTTTCAGCATATGATTATTTGTGTAATTATGCATGCAAAAATTCATAAATTCTGTGTCTGAAAATTTCCTTTACCATCTACATCATTTTTTTAAATATGTTTATATTCTCCTAATAGAACTAACTGGGGCATGTTTTCTAATGCCCTATTCTCTGGAAAGGTTTGTGTGATATCAGTGCTGCTTCTTTCATTTGTATTTTGAGGATTTCACTGGAAAGACATTTATGCCTGAATCTGAGCTTATGGGACTGTTTGGAAGATATCATTCCATTGTTTTTCTGCCTTACAATATTTCTTTTGATATTATCTATCAGTCTTTCTACCATTTCTTTGAAAGGAAATTTATGTCCTTTACTTCTGTTTTTTATATTTTATATTTTTATAGTTTACTAAAATTTTTGTATTTTATCAAAGGTATTCACAGGTGTGTGTGTGTGTGTGTGTGTGTGTATTTCAATTATTTTGTTTGGGTTCTGTAGAGTTCTTTATTTTCTTGGTTTGTGTACTTCAATTTTGTAAAATTCTTAACTGTTACAGCTTAAATCTTGTATCTTCCTAATCCTCTCTCATGTCTCCTTCTTCACATCTCATAATATGTCCCATTAATTTTAATATTCTTACCAGCCCATGCTAACTTTTCTTTTCTACATATATCAATCTGGATATTCTCTACTTACCTGTTTTCTCATTCACTACTACACACTCTAGTGTTATTACTTCTTAATTTTAATTCATCCTTATCTATAATCTCTTTTACTTTCCTAAATCTATTATTCAGAGTTATTTTAACTTCTGTCTGTTGACTCATGTATAGATCACAAAATAATTACTTACTATCATCTGTTTTACCTCTTAGTTTTAAGCCTTTTGGTCTTATCTTTGTTTGCATTTTATTTTAACAGAAAACCAGACATCATGTTTCTTGTATAAAATTTGTGTGGAGCCAGAATTCATCTATAAGTTGAAGAGGGTCTTGATAAATTATTTCACCAGAGATACTTTACCTGTCCTCTCTCTGGTAGAAATAGTAGGATAGATAGAACTTTCTGAAGGTTGTGTTGTGCACTTAAGGCAATATATATATATATATTTTTTTTCTTTCATTTGTGTGTCTTCTGCTCTATTATATAGCTTTCTAAAATTTCCAACTGAGAATATGGGGGGTTCCCTGCCCCACTCCCACTGCTCTGTGTCCTGAACACTAATACCTGCTCCTTGGTACCATGAGACTGTTAAAATCCCACAGTGCTCTTTATATAGTTTCTGCTTTGATTTTTGGCATCCCGTGCCATCCTGTTTTAAATTTTGGCAAACAGTGACTGAGGATTGGGCTAATTTCTTTGTCTTTCCCTTCTGAAATCACTAAACTTGTCTTCCCAGCCCTACAATCCTGCCAAACTTTTAGTTGGTTTCTTTGCCTCTTACCTGTACCTGTTTGCTTGGATGTCGTATGCCCAGAATTGGAAAATATACTGAGGGAAAATGGTTACAAAATATTTGCTCACTTCTCCTCAGGTCTCCTTAGGGATCTCTGGTCCTCAAGATTTTGTAACCTCAGCCTCTCTCCATTGCCTCTAAACATATCCCTTACTTTATGTTTACATTCTTGATGGAGCATTTGTCTATCACTAGCTCATCCATTACAGCCATGAGTAGACGTACTCATGCATTTTCCCCAATAACTCTAGTGTCTTTGCTCTAACAGCTTGTCTACCCGTGGATGACTATCTCCATTTTTCTCCTGGTTGAACATTATATTTTCATAATAGCTCAGTGGGAATCTTCATGACTTTCCATATTTAGAAGTGTTTTTTCTTTCCTTTGTGTTTTTGTATTTTGTACAATGTCTTGACCTATATAAATTATCAGAATACCACAGAGGAGGACCAGTTAGCATGTGCAATTATAGCCATCAGTTTCCCCATCCTTCCAAATATACAGGGCTATGTTACTTGTTGTCTTGATGGCGACATCTCTATACCTACTGGCAGAGATGGAGTAAAATATACACTTGTTTGAGGTAAATTAATTCAATGGCGTTAAATGTGACTTAATGAAGAAAATCAAACAAACCATGATTTGAGAGCTTCCAGGAAGACCCCCTTCAGTGGGAAAACTCTGTATTGAAATGGTTGCTTTAATAAAAAAAAAAGTATGAGATGCTGCTGAAATGCAAACATATCTTTGTGGAGTAACAAACTAAAATCCATATTTTATTTATTTCTTATCTTGGATGATATTATCAAATTTTTAAAGTATTTTTTCTAGAAAGGGGAAATTTCTCAATGCAGTTGTATAAGCTTAAGAATAAAGAAAGGGAGACTTTAGTTATATTGTTTTTCTTTCTATGCTTGCCTGAGACTTCCTTTTCTGAAATCCCTGCAAGACACTACCATGTTGAGATGTGTCTTTTCTCTGTGCTCATATCATTTCATTACCTCCAGTATGTCACTAAAAACTATGTCTCCTCAAATAGGTGACACACCTTTTCAAAGTAGAGGGAACGGCTTGTTCATGTAAAGTTCCTAGTGCAGTGCTCTCACACTGCAGACATGTTCAATGCTTGGACAATGCTACTCTGAAGCTCTTGTCCCGCTGAGCTTTTATAGAAGGCAAAGCACTATTTTCAATATTGAAAATAGATCAGTAAACAAAAATTTCCTGTCCTCTGGGAGATGAATCTGATGAAAAATACAGGCAGTAAAAATAAGTATGTAATATAATAACATAAAGAGAAGGTAAACTGTTCTGGAAAATAAAAGTACAAAATGGCAAAACTGGTGATATTTTTGCACAAGCCTGAGTGTGGTGGTTAAAATGGGCTCACAAGTATCCACAGACCTTTTGACTGGGAGAAGAAGGAATAAAATCAAAGGCCCCAAAGCAGAGGCCTTTAGAGGGAATAGGCCTTTGGTCTTTAGAGGGAAAAGAAACCAGGAAGTCAGCTAGAGGACAAGAGATAGGAAGACAGCTCTGAGGTTTAGCCAGGGGTTGGCCTTGTATGTCTTTGTGGGTCATGTAAGTACTTCCTAATTATTGGTGTGAAATGGAAAGCCATTACAGGTATTTGAACAGGCATACATATGCCTTATGGATTAAAAACTAAGTGAAGAAAGCAAGATAGGAGGATGTCAAAATAATAAACAGAAAGGCTAGTCAGGTTCAATGCATTATCTAAATGGAAGGTTGCAACAAATTAAGGAATTCTTGTTGCCATGTTTTGTTTTATTTTGTTTATGGCTGTGTTGGGTCTTCATTGCTGCGCACGGGCTTTCTCTAGTTGCAGCGAGTAGGGGATACTCTTCGTCGTGGTGCGCGGGCTTCTCATTGTCACAGAGCACAGGCTCTAGCCGCGCAGGCTTCAGTAGTTGCAGCACGCGGCTCAGTAGTTGTAGCACGCCAGCTTAGTTGCTCTGCAGCATGTGGGATCTTAGTTCCTGGACCAGGGATCAAACCCATGTCCCCTGAATTGGCAAGGGGATTCTTAACCACTGTGCCACCAGGGAAGTCCCATTGTTGTCATGTTAATCTGACAGTTTTATGAGCTTACTGACAACAGTGATCCCTTTGGGATGGATGAAATACTGACTGTATAGGACACTTTCCACAATACCATGACTTCTCTCATTCACAAATACTCTGATTCCATCTCAACTTTACATGCGATGTAAATTTTAAGACTTCGCTAAATTCTACACTTTATTCAAATTTCCTCAGTTTTCCCCTGAAGTCCTTCTTCTGTTCCAGGATCCCATCCAGATACTACTTTACATTTAGTTATCATGACTCATTGGGTTCCTCTTGGATATGACAGCTTCTCAGACATAAAAAATATGTATATTTGACTACCTTGACGATCTTGAGAAGCACTGGTCAGGTATTTTGCATTGTAGAATGTTCCTTTCTGGGATTTGTCTGATACTTTGCTCACGACTAGTCAGTGGTAATATCTTTTGGGGAGGAAGCCACAGAAGTAAGGTGTCATTCTCATCACTTCATATCAAGGGTACAAATTATCAGTATAGCTCATCCTTGCTGATATTGACAATTATCACCCAGCCTGAGGCTGTTTGCCAGGTTTCTCCACTGTTAAGTGACTTTTCCCAGATGCTGTTTGCTGTGCTCTTTGGACGAAGTCACTTTATGAGGCTCAGACTTAAAGAGTGGGGAGTTAGGCTCCACCTTGTTTTGTGCCACACAAATTATTCCTCTGCATGGGAGATTTGTGTCTTTTACTTATGTATTCATTTATTCAATCATTCACTTATGTCAGTATGGACTCATGGATATTTATTTTGTCTTTTGGCTTATAATCCAAGGCTACTTTATTTTGTTGCTCCAATTCTTCCAGCTTTGGCCTTTGGGAGATCTTTCGGTTGATACGTGTGCTTCTTTGACATACGCCTACCATTGAGAGTATTTCATGAATTTGTTTACTTATTCTGAGCACTTCCTTACTTTCTAGCACCGTAATACATACCAGACATATCTTGTATATTTCCTGCCCTAGTCCAATAATCAGTCACTTCTCCAAGGAGTCCTTGTTTCTTTTGTTGATGAATGGAATTAGAAACCACGGTTTCAGGACTAGGTGTGCTCATGGTTACTGGGGCATTATTGTTCCTAGGTCCTCTCAGTTGACTGAGCAAGGCAGGTATATGTGTATACTAAACCATCGTATGTATGAATACATATGTCTATAAATATTTTTACATGTAACCATGAGTTCACTCTGAAGTCTCCAAGTTTAATCCGTTATCACAAGTATTATTATTCATTCCTCCTTTGATTATGTTTAAGTTCTCACTCAAAGAGGGAGGAACCTTGTTTCCATCACTAGCCATCTATTTATTTAAATGTTTAATTCCAGTATACATGCAGAGCCGTGTAAGCATTGTTAATCTGGACCCCACAGAATCAACTTCTACACTGCTTTTGTGCAGTTCATTTAGTCTTACAGATTCTACTTTCTTACAGCATTAATCAGGCCAGCATTTTTTCTTCCACTTCCTTCAGTGAGGCTTTTTCACCCACTAGTAATTGTTTTATCATACTGTATAGTATATCCTAGTATTCCCCAAGTTTAGGAACTATATTTCCTATATATATATATACTGTATATAACTATATATATTTTTTAATTATATGCATTAAAGTACACACTTTGTGCTATGGCTCTTGACAAGTGCCTGGTGCCATGTGTCCAGAATTATGGTGTCATAGAGTATAGTATTACCACTAGAAAGTATACCCTATGATTCGCTCCTTCATTCTTCCTTTCCTCTCCCTTAGTCTCTGAAAACTACTGATGTTTTTATTGTCTCCATAGCTTGGCCTTTTACAGAATGTCATATAATTGGTATCATATAGTGCTTAGACTGTTCAGATTTGTTTTCCCTTTAGCAATATACATTTCATATTGATCCACTAGCTTTCATGATCTGATAGCTGTTTTATTGCTGAATAATAGTCCATTGTATAAATGTAACAGTTGTTTATCCATTCATTTCTTGAAACATATCTTGATTGCTTCCAGGTTTGGGTAGTTATGAATAAAGCTATTTTAAATGTCCACGTGCAGGCTTTTGTGTGGAAATCTGTTCTGAAATCAATTGGATAAACATCTAGGGATCCATTTGCTAGCTTATGTAGTGAGATCATGTTTAATTTTGTTGGAAACTGCCAAACTGTTTTCCAAAGTGGCTGTAGCATTTTGGATTCCCACCAGAAAAAAATCAATGAGAATTCCTATTGCCCACAGCCTCCCCAGCCACTGGTATTGTCAATTTTCCAGATTTTAGACATTTTAATAGGTATGTGGTGGTTTCCCATTGTATTTAATTTCCAGCTCTCTAACAAATCATTTTGCTTCATTTATATGCTGATTCATCATCTGTATATCTTATTCAGTAATGTCTCTCTCTCTCTCTCTCTGTTGTTTTGGTTATTTTGTAATTCAGCTGTTTGCTTCTTAATGTTTTTGAGACTTCTCTGCATACTTTGATACAAATCTTTTCTCGTATATATGTTTTACAAATAGTTTCTCCTAGTCTATGTTTGTCTTTTGGTTTTCTAAACAGTGTTTAATAGAAATACAGTGCAACTCATTAATAGTTTACCTTTATGGATTGTGTTTTTAACATTTATATTATATATATATATATATTTCTCACATCCAATCCAACTAGATCACATAGATTTTTCCTATATTTTCTTCTAGACATTTTATGGTTTTATATTTTATATTATATTATATTTTTGGTTTTATATTTTATATATTATATTTTATATTTAGGTACATTTTGATCCATTTTGAGTTAATTTTTATGAAAGTTTTTGTGACAGTTGTTTCCTAGTACATTATTTTTTGTATATGGGTGTCCAATTGTTTCAACACTATTTATTGAAAAAAAAAAGATCATTTCTCTATTAAATTCCCTTTATTCAATTTTCAAAGATCAGTTGACTGTACCTGTGTGGGTTATCTTACTGTTATTGAGTTCTAGTTTAATTCCACTGTTGTCTGAGAGCATACCTTGTATGCATTTCTGTTCTTTTAAATTTGTTGTGGTGTTTTATCACTGAGGATGTCCTCTATTTAGAGGAATGTTCCATGTGACGTTGACAAGAATGTGTATTCTACTGTTGTTGCATGAAGTATTCCATAACTGCCCATTACATCCAGCTGATTGATGGCATTGCTCACTTTACCTATGTCCTTCCCGAGTTTCCACCTGCTAGGTCTGTCATTACTGACAGAGGGCTGTTGAAATCTCCAACTACAGTAGTGGATTTGAATATTTCTCCTTGCAGGTCTATCAGTTTTGCCCCATGTATTTTGATACTCTGTTGCTAGACCACTATATTTTTAGGATTTTAATTCTTCTTGGAGAATAAACCTATTTATATTTATTTAATCATTTTATTGCTCTGAAGTTTGCTTTGTCTGAAATACAACTACTACAGCTTTTTAAAAAATAGTGTTTGTGTGGTGTATCATTTCATATCTCTTTACTTTTAATTTATCTGTATCTTGTAGAGGACATATAGTTAGTTTTTATTTTATAATCACTCTCACAGTCTCTGTATTTTAATTGGAGTACTTAGACCATTCACATTTAAAGAGTTGATATAGATTCTGTTTTCCATTTGTTGCACCTATTATTATTATATTTCTCTCTCTTGCATTGACTTTTCTGGTTTTAACTGAGAATTTCATATGAATCCATGTTTTGTCCTCTTTTAGCATATCATTTATACTCCTAGAGTGTGCGATATACATTTACAACTAATCTAAATCCACTTTCAAGTAATGCTATACCACGTCATGTGTAGTGCAGGCACATACTAGTATAATTTCCCAATTCCTCCCTCCTGTCCCTTATAATATTGCTGTCATTAATTTCACTTAGCTATATGATATAATCACCTAATACATTGTTACTATTATTACTGCTATAAGTTTTTTATCAGATACTTTAATAATAAGAAATAAAATTAAAAAGGTTTTATTTTTATCTCTGATTATTCCCTTTCCTCTGTTCTTCCTTTCTTTATAAAGGTCCAAGTTTCTGAATTGTATAATTTTCTTCTCTCAGAAGAACTTGTTCTAACATTTCTGGCACAACACATCCACCAGCAACAAATTTGAAGGAATGTTTTTGGTACCGAATTCCAGGTTGTTGGCCTTTTTCCTTCCTTCTTTTCCTTCCTTCCCACCCTCCCTCTCTCTCTCTCTCTTTCCTTTTCTTTCTTTCTTTCTTTCTTTCCTTTTCTTTCTTTCTTTCTCACTCTCCATATTTCACTTCACTTCCTTCTGGCTTCCATGGTTTCTGATGGGAAGTCAGATGTAATCTTTATTCTTTTTCTTCTATAGGAGAACTCTCTCCTTCTCACTATATGGCTTATTTCAAGATTTTCTTTTTGTTGTGTTTTTTTTTTTTTCCTTGAAGTTTGAATATGATATATCTAGATGTAGACTTTTTGGTATTTATCCTGCTTGGTTTTCTTTGAGCCACCTGTATCTATGGTTTGGTGTTTGTCATTTATTTTAGAAAATTCTCAGTCATTATTAACTCAGATATTTCTTCTGTTACTTTTTTTCTCTTTCTTCTGCTATCCCTATTACATGTGTGTTATACCTTTTGTACTTATTCCACAGTTCTTGAGTATTCTGTTTAATTTAAATTATCCTTTGTTTTTATATTTTAATTTGGGAAGTTTCTATTGCATTTGTTCAAGCTCATTGATTCTTTCCTTGGCTGTGTCTGATCTAATAAAATGAGTCCATTATATGCGTTCTTCATCTGTTACAATGTTTTTGATTTCTAACATTTATTTTTGTTTACTTCTTAAATGTTTCATCTGTATGCAAACATTACTCGTATGTTAGTGAATATTATGTAATTTTTCTATTGGATCTCTTAATATATTAATCACAGTTATTTTGAATTTATATTAATTACCCCAAATCTGCCATATCTCATTCTATTTCTGATTCTTGTTTTATCTCTTCAGATTGAATTTTTTTATTTTGTTTTTTTTTGTTTTATTTTGTTTTTGTCTTTTAACTTACCTCACAATTTTGTGTTGAAAACCAGACATGATACATCAGGTAGTAGCAATGGAGGTGATTTGGCTTTTAATGTGAAATTTTATGTTACTCTACCTAGGAGCTAGCTTATAATTTAGGTTTTCTGTAGCTGTAAGTGCCAAAGACTTCAAAGTTTCTTTTATTATTATCTCCCCCCTATATTAGACACATTAGTAAAGAATACTGGAGTTGTTTAATTGACTTTCTCCCAGGTCAGGTAAAACTCTGATAAAGAGTTTCTCTTACAGACTAGTTCATTGTTACTGAGAATTCTCCAACAGTATTTCAAAATGGAACTTTTCTCCTGCTGACCAAAATATGTGTGTAGATTTTTCTCTAGTGTTTATCATGAAAACCTGGTGAGGATCCTATAAATAAAACCCATGAAAGTTGGGAGGCCCCTAAGACCAGGCCCTTGGGAGTTTTTAATCTCTTTAGCTAATCCACACTCAACTTTCAGTAACTCATCAAAACTGCCATATCAGTGTTCCTACTCTTGTTTGCTTCAGCGGTTGTATTACCATTAATATAATTGTTATTATTTTTATTCTCCACTGAAATTCTCTGTACTTGCCTCCCTCTCCAGATTTTGGGGTAGCAGTTTGTCTTACGACCTCAATTTCTGACGCATTTCAGAAAGTCACTGACTTTTTCCAGTTTGTTCAGCTCTTTTCTTGTTTGAGGTCTTGAGTGATGACTTTATATGATGGAGCTGCTCAAAAGTTTCTTCTTCATTTTTGAAGGATAATTTCACTGGTATAGAATTCTACTTTGGTGGTTCTAATATTTCCTTTCAATGCTTTAAATATTTTACTCCACTCACTTCTTTCTTGCATTATATCTTATGAGAAGTTCACCATCATTCTAATCTTTTTCTCTCTACAATTGAGGTATTTGTTTTCCCTTTGGCTTCTGTTAAGATTTTTTCTTTGTCTTTTGTTTTCTGTAGTTTGAACATAATATGTCTAAGTGTAGTTTTGGGGGATCTTATCCTACTTGGTATACTCTGAGCTTCATGCATCTATGATTAGATGTGTGTATTAATTTTTGAAATTTCTCAACATCTATCACTTAAAATATTTTTTCTGCTCTGTTCTCTGTTTCTTCTCTTGGCATTTCTATGTCATGAATGATACACAATGTAAAAAATTTCCACAGTTCTTGGATGCTAGGTTTCATCATTATTATTATTATTAATTTTCTCTTGCATTTTACTTTGTGAAGTTTCTATTGACCTATGTTTAAGCTCATTGATTTTTTTCCATGTCCATATCCAGTCTACTGAGGCATCAAAAGCACTCTTCAACTCTGTTACATTGTCTTTGATTTCTAGCATTTTCTTTTGTTTTATTTTTAGAGTTTATTCTCTCCATCCATTACTTTTTGCATGCTTTCTACTTCATTCCTTAGAGCCCTTAACATGTTACTAATAGATAGTCTAAATTCCCTGTCTGATAATTCAAAAATGTGTGTTGTATCTGAACTTTTTTTTTTTTTTTTTTTAGGGCTCCGGCTCCCTGGCTTTTGTACTATTTTTTAAAAACAACTTTATTGAGGTATAATTTACATATCATAACATACACCCATCTTAAGAATAAAATTCAATGATTTTTGGTAAATTTACCGAGTTGTGCAAAACTCACCACAATTCAGTTTTAGAAGATTTTCATCATCCCAGTAATGCTTCCAGCCCCTGGCCACCAGTGATCTGCTTTCTGTCTCTGTGGATTTGTCTTTCCTGGACATTTCATATAAAGGGAATCAAACGATATGTGTTTTGTGTCTGCCACAACTTTGAGTAATGTTTTAGAGGTCTTTGTACTATTTTAGTGGGACAATTGGTGAAACTTCCATAAGATCTGTAAAATGGCTGCTGAGCATGGTTTTGATGATTGCTTTGCCTCTTCAGATTATATTCTTGCCTTTCTTGCATACCTTATAATTTTGAAATAGGTATGATGTTTTGGGTAATAGAAACTGAGTTATATAATCTTTTATGTCAATTTTGTATATCCATCTTCCCTGAAGATGTACTGAGTTTAATGTTTGCTGTAACTGTAGGTGCTAGGGGTTCAAACTCCTCTAGTATTCTTGTTTTCGTTGTTGTTGTTTGTCTGCTTCCCTATTGATTTTGGATTTTCCTACACAGTCCTCTGCAGAAAGCTTCTATGTGTCACACCTCTTTCAGTTGCAATCCCTTGTTATTTTGTAGGAGTCCTATTTGTGTTGCTGCAAGGTGTACGGGAGGGCTATCTTTCTATAATTATGATTAAGTGTGTATTTTAGTGGGCCTGTGTCTCTAGACTCTGACCTTTATAAGTGGTTGCACAGCGGTATAGCTCACCCCCCACTAGGTTTGGAGCATAAGGCTAATGTACTGCAGTTGGAGAAATGCCCTTCCTGCAGGTGGGATAAATGTCTTGTAAAGGCCTTTCCCCTGAACAGGAGGGCTTTGTTAAGAGATACTCAGCAACTTTCACAATGACTGCTCCCTCCTCTGTCCTGCCAGAGCCAGGCAGAATCCTTTTCAGAGGTTTGCTGGGAAAATCTGACGTAATGTCTGGTGTTTAAACCCACAACAGTGTGAAGACCACCCTACGACTTCTGACCCTAGTTATTTATCGTTCTCACACAAGTCCTTATTCAGCCCCCAGCAATTCTTCAAAATTATCATCTGAGTGTTCCTGCGAGTCTATGGTTCCAGCACTCCAAGAAAACAGATTCCAATTGCGATATTCTGGATTCACTTCTAGGATTTGGGGTGATATTTTGCCCTATAATCTCAGTTCCTGGTAGGTCCAAAAAGAGTGGTTGCTTTTTTGTTGTTATTTTGAGGATTGTTGAGACACCTCCTAATCTCTTTAAATGTCAAAGCTGGAACTGGATATTTATCATTTTAGTATAAAAATATATCAAAGATTTACTTGTATAATTGTAATGCCATAAAGGAACATTTTTTTTTAATTAAAGAATAATTCCCTTTATTTTTGTCCTTACTTCACTAGTTTTTAAAAATAGCTAATAATAACGATTCACATATGTCACAAGGACAAACTTACATCTTTAAGGCAGTCCTTTTGAATTGTATTTTTCACAGGTGTTACACTTTCAGCATAATCCTATCTTCAGTAAGCCATCAAATTTTCTCTAGGATACAGGTAGCTTTATTTTATCAAAAATCAGTTTTCAGCTTTAATGTGGACACATTTTCCCCACAGCAATGACTTGCTGTTGTGAAGCAGAACTAAAAAGAATAATTTGTCTATGTGCAATTAAAGCCTCACATTCTGAATCTAATTGTTTCTGTGCAAAAATCCTGCTTTATGAACTGTTACTCCTATCTTTATAGTGTGCTTTGGAGGAGGGAGGCTTGATGAGTTGTTTCTTAATTTAATGGACTTAAATATACCACCACCAGCTGCCAAATAATTTGTGAAAATGCATTATCATTTTGTGCCTGTTGTCCTATGAGAAACAAAAGTAAAATGATTGTTAAGTGTGTTGCAAATAAAAGTAAATATAATCCCCTAAATGCAATTATATAAGATCCACTTTCTTGTGTATGGCTTCATTAGCACAGAAATAAAATAAGTATTTTTATTAAATGGAAAAAGTCATCAATTAATGTAGAATTTAACCATAATCGTTTAACAATAATTTGTTGCCTCTTCCAAATTTAAAAATGGCAACAAGGACTATATAATAACTCTGCAAAGCTTTCCATTCTTAAAGTGGACTTGACATAGTGTATTATAACCAAGATATTTCTAAGTTCATATGTTTGCATGTGCGTGTGGAAGTTAAAGTTACTCCACATTAAAAACCAAAATGACTTAAGGGCATTTCTGCTTTTTTGTTTTATGTTTTTTTCTTGCACTGTAATTCTCAAAATTGGAAGTTTAAAGTTTGTTTAAATGGATAGATATGTGTATCTACATTCTTATTTGTCATCTAGTTTTTGGCTATGCCTATTTGTGGGGACATATAGATAGCGTAATGTTAGGAGTTTAGAAGAGTTAACCTGGAGAAAACCTCACAGAAGTGACACCAGTATGAACCAGTTCAAGACAGTGGAGGTGTGGGGTACAAATGGAAATGGAAGCACTGCATTCCTGAGCAGAAGGAATGTCATTTACATCCTAGCCTGCATTTGTGTGCTTTACTGCAGGTCACTTGGTTACCTGGAGAATCTGTTAACAATTATAACAGGGCATTTCAGCTATTCACATATCTTTGAGTGCCACACTTAGACTGCCCATACATCTGGTCTTGGAAACAGTTAATATATTATTCCTTGCACACAATTGTTTTCCTTCTTCTTCTCTGGTCTAAAGAGCACTCTTGGCAAAACCATCATGAATTTTTCATTTCAATCATGTTTGTTTTTTTTTTTTTCGGTACACAGTCCTCTCACTGTTGTGGCCTCTCCTGTTGTGGAGCACAGGCTCCGGACGCTCAGGCTCAGCGGCCATGGCTCACGGTCCCAGCTGCTCCGCGGCATGTGGGATCTTCCCAGACCGGGGCACGAACCCGTGTCCCCTGCATCAGCAGGCAGACTCTCGACCACTGTGCCACCAGGGAAGCCCTCTATCATGTTTTAATGCACATTATAGCTTAGATGCTCAACACTGGATTATCTCCATGATATCATAGGAAACACCTCAGATGAATGAAGACACTGCTGAGCTTCAGTCTCCAGCATGTCCCTGAGGTTCTACTCCTTCTACCCTTACCATACACGAGAGTCAACACAGCAGGCCTAATTGTTATCCTTAAAAAAGGCCCTGCTTACAAGACTGGTCCTTTGCTTTTGTCTAGAAACTTAGATCTCAGGAGGGTTCCCAAAACTGTTAAAAGTGGTTCATTATGCCTAAACTGTTTGTACAAACAATATGGCTTGTGCTTATAAAGAGAAAATAAATATTCATGAGATTTGTTGAAGCATAGTAAGAAAGACTTTATTCAACAGGAGGACGATTGCCATAGGCATAGGGACCACTGTGATGGAATTCTGCAGTGGAGGAGAGAGATTGGGCTTAGTCTCTGAATACAGCATGGACAAGTGAGAATGTGTACCCAAGGCATAGAGTGGTAGTCATTGGACCAAATATTACTAAGAGGAATCATCAGGTCTAAGGGGGATTCCCACTAAATTGACTCAGTAAAAACTCTGAGTGCTCAGTCTCTAACAAGCACCTATCCCAGACTCTACATTCCCCTGGGACAGGACTCAGAAAGCCTGGGCCTGGTTTCCCCAACTTCACCCAAAACACCTCTTTCCTTTGCTGATTCTGCTTTATATTTTTTTGTTGTAATAAATCCCATTTTTGGCTATGATGATATACTGAGTGCTATGAGTCATCTTAGAGAATCACTGAAACAAGATGGTTTGGGGGACTCCCAATACATCTATATCCTAAACGTTTACTAATTTAGTCTAGAGCTACCCAGATTCCTAACTCTATCAAATTGCTGGCTCATATGAAGCTTTCCTTTATATTTTAGGGTGATGGTGGTGAATTGAATCTAATTGGTTCTGAGATAGATATTTTTGCTTTAGTATTAGTTACTCTGAGGTCTTAAATAAGCAAGGAAATCTCTTGAAGTCATGGATTCTCAACCTGCATATGAAAGAATGAGTCTATAGGCCCCTTTTTCAACAGGCTGTGGATACATGGACTATTTTGTGTTCTTGTGGCCCTATAGTCTTATCTTCTTTTCTTGCATAACTTTGAAAACATAAAAAGTCAGTTTACATTAAGCATTTTCTTCCCATCTCATCCTACCTTATTGACATACTAAATTTTGACTGTTTGCTGTTGTGATTGTTGATGTTGTTGTATCAGTTGGAGTACTTTTGGCTGCAAGTAATAGATTATTCACAGGGGGAATCAACATCTTACATAATGAAGAGTTTAATATCACAGGTAGCCAGAAGTTCTTGGAAATATAAATCCAGGATTGGAAAACTGAGCACCACACCCAAATTAACAAGGGCCCAGACATCATTGATATTTCTGTTTTTAAATGTGGCTGATCCTTTCATGACTGAACTTATGGTTTCCACAAGTCCAGACATCAGATTCTTACAATCTCAATCAAAATGTAAAAAGAGTAAGATCTCCAACCACATTTTCTTTTATCAGGGAGAAAAAAAAAAATTCTTGCACAATATCTAGAAGAGATTTTCAACTATTTTTTGGCCAGGTTGTTAATCACACTGATAAAACTTGTCAAAACCATTCTATGTCAAGAGGAAGAGAATGATCATAATTTGGATTAGATTAAGAAAAAACTACACATTGGAGCTAGGGCGGGGCCATACTCCATGAGAAGCTGAACATCAGAAGAAAAGTCTAAGCCTCTGTCAGAAGAAGGATTAGGAAGCTGACTGAAAGATAAGAAAAAAAGAAAAATATCCCAACCAACCAACCAACCAAACAAAACAAAACAAAAACTACTAACTTATTTTGTTACTTTAAATAATATTAGCATTTTTAATCTTTGGAGCATAACATGTTTTTTTAATATCCTATGTACTATTACTCTCAAATAATGTTGTATTTCCCAGAATTTGCAAACTTTTAGAAAATTAAGAGGTAAAGAAGCATTTACTTTATTTTTACTTTAATGGACCTGATGGCAACATTTTTCTCTATTTTAAAAGCATTAGCTCTTAATATAACATACAATATTAAAATGTTTAAGAACTATACACTAATTACTATTTAAAATGTAATCTTTTCTGATGAACAAAATGCAAAAATAACTAAATAATGGAATAATATTTCATGTTAATGGACAGGAAGACTGAATATTGTCAAAACATTAGTTCTTCCGAATTTAATCTATAGATAAATGCAATCCCAATCAAAATCCCAGAAAGTTATTTTGTGGATATCAAAAACTGATTCTAAAATTTATAGGAAAGGCAAAAGACCTAGGATAACCAACACAATATTGAAAGAGAAGAACCAAGTAAGAGGACTGATACTACTCAACTTTAAGACTTACTATAAAGCTACAGTAATTAAGACTGTGTGGTGTTAATGAAAGAATAGATAAATTGACCAATGGAACAGTAACAGAAGAGAGAGCCCAGAAATAAAACTACATAAATATAATCACCTGATTTTTGAGAAAGGAGCAAAGGCAATACAATGGAGCAAAGGTATTCTTTTCAACGAAAGATACTGGAACAACTGGACATCCAAATGCAAATAAATGACTCTAGACATAGACCTTACACCCTTCACAAAAATTAACTCAAAATGGATCTCAGACTTATATGTAAAATGCAAAACTATAAAACTTATAGTAGATAACATAGGAGAACATTTAGAGGTCCTTGGGTATGGAGATGCCTTGTTAAATACAATACCAAAGACATAATCCATGAGTGAAATAATTGATAATTAGACTTCATTGAAATTAACAGCTTCTGCTCCGAAAAAGACAACATCAAGAGAATTAGAAGACAAGCCACAGACTGGGAGAAAATATTTGCAAAGGACACATCTGATAAAGGACTTTATCTAAAATATATAAAGAACTCTTAAAACCCAACAATAAGAAAACAGATAACTTGATTAAAAAATGAGCCAAAGATCTGAACAGACACCTCACCAAAGAAGATAGACAGATAGTAAATAAGCATATGAAAATATGTTCCACGTCATATGTCATCAGAATATTTTGTGTGTAGCTGAGATTTCCAAATAGTTCATCTACAGATACATATTTTATTGTAGTTATTTTATCTTTTTAAAATTAGATCTCATTTGCTTTCTTTCCTTTGGTGGTGTCCTTACTATATATATCCTGATTTTGTGGTTTTGATTTCTTCTTTTTCCAATAGTTTAATTAAATTTAATTTTTCTAGTAGCTAGTAATTTTTATACATATATATGGAATCTTAAATTTATTGAATTGTGAAGAGAAAACATTTTGTAAACTTGATTACTTTTGAATAAATATCATATCAGGCTTACTATACTATATATATTTTCCTAAATGCTTCACAGGCATTTATTTGCAAAGAATGTACTCAAAAATTGTACCAATAGCTAATAACTAACTATAAGGTAGACACCAGTCATCTGCAACAAAAAAAAGACCAATATTGGAGAAATTGTCCTTAAGCAAGGCAATTCAACCAAAAGACCATTGGATACTTAATTACTATCAATATAAAGGTGCCTAAAATGATGACTAGAAGTGTATGTATCCATAAGCAGATAGAATTTATGGGGAAACTTTCCTCTGTGTTTTAGTTCTCCACAGTACACAATGTAGAAGAGAACTGCTCAAATATAAGATAGGCAAAGTTGTGAACATATCATCTGTTGTTATTTTTCTTAATTCTACTCAAAATCTCTTCTTGTTTTTACTTTTACTAAAATTGAATTTAAGTAAAGTAAGCATTTGACACTCTCCCTCACTTTATTGTCTTTTTATTGAAAGTCCCTCTCTCTCTCTGTATTTAAGATAATCCATTTTAAATGTAGTTTCACTTGCATTCATATGATAATTTCAACTTCATCTGCGTGGATGCTCTGCTTGCTTTCCAGTCTTCTCTGCTCCTCAAGATAATTCTTGTCAGGAATCACTGGATATTCTCTCAGTTGCTTCTGTTCTTCACTTTTATATTTTTCAGTTGTTTATAAGCTTCAAGATGTAAGGAATCATATCTTGTCCATTTCTTGTATTTCCCACAGCATCTAAGTTTAGCACAGAATTCAAAAAGCTGTTTACCAAACAGAAATTGCTTTCCTTGATTTCTTCACTTTTTAGCTTTCTGGCTTCCCAATATATTAGAATAATCTTTGTCTTTTATGTATTATCTTACATATAAACTGTTTTTACATTGTTGCCTAATATTTATTTTCTAATTTCATATATAATAATCTTTTACTTTATTTTTGTTCATAAACTGTCCCTGTGTAATAATATCATGTCTGTAAATTTGTCACTTATAAGGATATAGAATTAGATTTTCTGATATGCTGTACATTATTTCTTTTCTTATGGCTCAATCCATGTTTTCTCTATTGTTTGCTTAAATAATTATTTTATTTGTTTTAAGGGCACAATACGTGCTCATTATAAAAGTAATAAAAAATTGAAACAAAGTAGAAATAGTAAGGCAACAAGTGACACCTCCTAGAATAATCAACATTTACATTTGATTGTTATCATTCTAGGCATGATTATATAAACTTTTAAAACAAGAAGGTTGGATATAATGTGAATGGATAGGTGGATAGATGAAGCACTTTTTCAAATAAATTATTTAAATTAAGTAACTCAACTCATTTTTAATCATAAGAGAATATAAATAAATGATTAAATAAATTCTTTTTGTTTTGGCTTGTATTAGGTAAGGCTGAGGTTCACTTCTTTTCTGTGTGGCCATCCAGTTGACCAAACACAATTTACTGAACATCTCATTGTTTCCACACCATTACTTTGCCACTTTGTCACAAATTAGGTGACCATATAAATGCTCAACCTTTTCTGAACACTCTATGTCTGTCTCTGAAGTTAGTTTGCTATTCTGCCAATACCACACTCTTAATTGTTATACTTTTCCAAAAAGTCTTAATATTGAATGGTGTAAATCAAGCTATTTTCTTCCTTTTCAATATTGCTGTGGACATCATTAGACCTTTGTATTTCTATATGAATTTTAGAATGATTTTATGAATTTCTGCTAATATTTTTTGGGGATTTTTGAATAAAATTTTACTATCTATCTATCTATCTATCTATCTATCTATCTACCTAATGTATTTATATACCTATATAAAGTTCACCATGGTTTGCCAGTCCATCAACATGGTGTATCATTTTATTTGTTTAGGCATTTAATTTATTTCAATATTGTTGATTTTAGTGTAGACATTTATCCTAAGTATAAGAATTTTTGGTGCTATTGTAAAAAATATATTGCAGTTTTTAAATTTTCTTTGTCACAGGAAAATGTAAATACATTTGATTTTTAATTGATACTATGTCAAGCTAACTTGCTAAATTCAATTGGTAATTATACTAGCTTTCTATGTTCCATGTACACAATCATAAAATCTGCCAATAATGAGAAGTTTTATTTCTCCATTTACAACACACATTTTTCTCTATTGTACTGGCTAAATTTCCAGCAGAATATATCTTTAAATACCCTTTAGGGGCTTCCCTGGTGGCGCAGTGGTTGAGAGTCTGCCTGCCGATGCAGGGGACACGGGTTCATGCCCCGGTCCTGGAAGATCCCACATGCCACGGAGCGGCTGGGCCCGTGAGCCATGGCCGCTGAGCCTGTGCGTCCGGAGCCTGTGCTCCGCAACGGGCGAGGCCACAACAGTGAGAGGCCTGCGTACCAAGAAAAAAGAAAAAAATCAAAAAGTAAATGGTATTTGGGCTTCCCTGGTGGTGCAGTGGTTGAGAGTCCGCCTGCCAATTCAGGGGACACGGGTTTGTGCCCCGGTCCGGGAAGATCCCACATGCCGCGGAGCAGCTGGGCCTGTGAGACATGGCCGCTGAGCCTGCGCGTCCGGAGCCTGTGCTCCGCAACGGGAGAGGCCACAACAGTGAGAGGCCCGCGTACTGCAAAAATGAATAAATAAATAAGTAAATACACTTTTTTAAAAAAGTGCAGTTTTAGGTTCACAGAAAAATTTAGTGAAAAGCACAGAGATTTCCCATGTACCTCCTGCCCACACACGCAAAGCATCCCCTATTTTCAACATCCAGCACCAGTTTCATTTTAAAAATCAATGATCTGTCCTGCCCCTAGGTTCAGGAATAAAGATGCAGACGTAGAGAATGGACTTGAGGACATGGGGAGGGGGAAGGGTAAACTGGGACGAAGTGAGAGAGTAGCACTGACATATATACACTACCAAATGTAAAATAGATAGTTAGTGGGAACCAGCTGCATCGCATAGGGAGATCAGCTCGGTGCTCTGTGACCACCTAGAGAGGTGGGATAGGGAGGGTGGGAGGGAGCTGCAAGAGGGAGGAGATATGGGGATATATGTATGCATACAGATGATTCACTTTGTTATACAGCAGAAACTAACACAACATTGTAAAGCAATTATACTCCAATAAATGTTTAAAAAAAGATTGAATAGAACACAACATTAAAAAAAAGAGATTACTGGGATACTAAGGGTGCCATGAACAAAGAAAAAACAAAATCAATGAATCTACATCATTATTACACAAAGTCCATAGTTTACATTAAGGTTAACTCATGGTATTACATAGTCTATTGGTTTGAACAATGTATACTAACATAATATCCATCCGGAATAGTTTCATTGCCCTAAACATTATCTGTCGTCTACCTAGTCATCCCCCCCTCATCCCTAACCACTGGCAACCACTGATGTTTTCACCATCTCCGTAGTATTGCCTTTCTGAAAAGGCCCATACAGTTAGAGTCATACAGTATATAACTGTGTTTAGATTGGCTTATTTCATTTAGTAATATGCACTTAATGTTCCTCCTGTCTTTTCATGGCTTGATAGCTAATTTCTTTTTAGTGCTCAATAATTTCATTCTCTGGATATATTATAGCTCATTTATTCATTTACCTACTGAAGGCATCTTGGTTGCTTCCAAATTTTAGCAATTACAAATAAAGTTGTAACTGTAATTGTGAACCTCCACGTGCAGGTTTTTGTGTGGACATAAGTTTTCGACTCCTCTGGGTAAATACCAAGGAGTGTGAATGATGGACTCTATGGTGATAGTCTGATTAGTTTTGTCTTTCAAAGTGGCTGTAGCATTTTGCATTTCCACCAGCAATGTGTAAAAGTGCCTCTCAAACCATATCCTTGCCAGCATTTGATGTTGTAAGCTTTTTGGATTCTGGTCATTCTAATAGGTGTGCAGTGATACATCATAGCTGTTTAATTTGAAATTCCCTAATGACACATGATGTTGGGCATCTCTTCATATGCTTACTATCTGTATATGTTCTTTAGTGAGTTATCTGTTCAGATATTTTTTTCTTTTGTTTAATTAGTTTCATTTTTCTCATAGTTGTGTTTTAAGAGACCTTTCTATACTTTTGCGAGTAGTCCTTTACCAGATATGTCTTTTCCAAGTATTTCTCCAGTCTATTCCTTTCCTTCTCATTCTCTTGAAAGCATTTTTGCAAAACAGAAGTTCTTCATTTTAATGAAGTCAAGCTTATTAATTACTTCTTTCAGGAACTGTGCCTTTGGTCTTGAATCTAAAAAGTCATTGCCAAACTTAAGGTCATTTAGATTTTCTTCTTTGTTACTTTCTAGGAGTTTTATAGTTTTGCACTTTTCATTTAGGTCTGTGATCCTTTCTGAGATAATTTTTGTGAAGGCTGTAAGGTCTGTGCCTAGACTGATTGAGTTTTTGCATGTGGATGTCCAGTTGTTCTAGCACAATTTGTTGAAAAGACTATATTTTTTTTTATTGCATTACCTTTGCTCCTTTCTTAAATTTCATTTCACTATATTTATGGGGATCTATTTCTGGGCTCTCTGTTTTGTTCCACTGTTCTATTTGTATATTCTTTCACCAATAACAGTCTGTTTTTATAGCTTTATAATGTTTTGTAGTTGAGTAATGTCAGTCCTCTGACTTTTTTTTCAATATGTTGTTGGCTATTCTGGGTCTTTTGCTTCTCCTATAAACATTAGAATCAGTTTTGTTTTGTTTTGTTTTAATGTCCATAAAGGAACTTGCTGGGATTTTGACTGGGATTGCATTGAATCTACGGATCAAGTTGAGAAGAACTGACATCTTGACAATATTGAGTCTTTCTATCAATGAATGAGGAATATCTCTCTACTTACTTAGTTTTTAAAATTCATTCACGAGAGTTTTTATAATTTTCCTCATACAGATCTCATGTATATTTTGATATATTTATAACAAATTATTTTATATTGAGGGTGCTAATGTAAATTGTATTGTGATTTTTATTTTAAATTCCTTTTGTTCATTGCTGAATTGTTGGTATATATGAAAGTTACTGACTTTTGTATATTAACCTTGTATCCTGCAATCTTGCTGAAATCACTTATTAGGTGTTTTTATTTTTCTGATTCTTTGGGATTTTCTACATAGACAATCAATCATGTCATCTATGAGCAAAGACTGCTATTTCATCATTCCCAATCAGTATACTTTTAATTTCCTTTTCTTGTCTTATTGTATCAGCTTGGGCTTCCTGTAAGATTATTATTATTAGGAGGGATGAGAGGGGACACTCTTGCCTTTTCCTGATTTTAGCAGAAAAAATTTCTAGTTTCTCACAATTATATACGACATTAGCTGTAGGGTTTTGGTAAAAAAAAAAAAAAAAAAATTGTATCATCTCCAGAAGTTCTCATCTATTCCTGGTTTGCTGAGAGCAGAATAATTTTTGAAATGGGTGCAATGTTAGACTTGTCTCTTTATTTTCAAGGGAAACTTTGAATTTGATATGAGTAGTAGGTTTGTAATAGATGCCTTTTATCGGATTTGGATAACTCCTTTCTATGGCTGGCCTACTAGGAGGTTTTTGTTTGTTTTTTTGTTTATTTATCACTCAAAGATGCTGAATTTTAAAGACAATACGTTTCTTCATCTATTGGGATTCTCCTAAGGAGTTTTTCCTCCTTTTTGTTAGCAAGGTAAATTATGTTTGTTGATTTTAGAATATTAAACAAACTTTGAATTTCTGGAATAACCTCCCTCGGTTCTGATGTATTATCCTTTTTATATATTGCTGGATTTATTTTGAGACTATTTTATTGAGGCATTTTTGTATCTATGTTCGTCCACTTTGCATGCTTGTTCATTTATTGTAACATCCTCATCAGATTTTGGTATCTGATATATGTTGGCTTCATTCAAAGAGTTAAAAATGTTCTTTCTCCATTCTCTAGAAATGTTTGTGTAAAATTGATGTAAATTGTCTCCATACATTTTTTGAAGAATTCATTAATCAATCGCTTTTCTCATTAAGAAGGCATCAAAGTCCAAATGTTTAATTTTTTTTTCTCATCTGTGGTAAGTCACATTTTTGAACAAATTGCTTAATTTCATCCAAGTGGTCAAATAATTTGTGTAAATTCATTCATAATATACTTTTAATATATTTTGATGTATTGAATTTTCAATGATGTAGTCTTTTTCTTTCCTGGTACTATTTTCACTAGCTACCCACTCCTTTTTTTTTTCTTATTTCTCTCTTGGAGGTTATAAAAAACAAAGTGTATTTCATGGCATATCTGCTGATATCTTAGGTATTTGATTTTGGATCCATTTTTAAAAATTGTGGTGAACTTCCTTCTTAGAATTTTACTGACCATTCACTAGTTTGTAAATCATTAAGCATCAGTTGTGTTTAATCTACCACCAGTCTGATTTTTCCCCTTATAAGAGAATGTAGTTTCTTTTTTTATGTTTGAATAAAAATTTATCTTCAAATTCTAGTTTCTAACCAGGATATGCATCACCTTTTGATAAGTAAATTGTGTTTTTTTTTCATGGAAAATGTCCTGCATTTTTAAATCTAAATACTTTTTCACTTTTATTTTTAATATTCCCTAATCAGTGTCACCAATTTACCATTCACTATGTCATTGTTTCCTTTCCTAAACTCCATCAATTTTTCCTCATATGTTTTTAACCTCTTGTTTTTTCCCTGTGCCACAAAAGAACCAAATGACAGCTGGTAATTCAACGGAAATTTTCGTTCAGCTTGAAGCGATTGAAACTTTAGAAAATATTTGGTCAGAATCTTCTAAAAGGACTAGAAACTTCACTAGCATTCTTTCTATCCAGAAAGTCAGCAAAGTCCTTCAAAAATGTGTTTGTAAAGTGACCTAACAGAGGCATTTGGCAGAGAAAACATTTTCAGCATAAGGAAAAAGCTAATAGAGCCTTAGTTTTCATATCTTTCCAGGATCTAGAAGCCAATCAATTTCATGAAGAAGAAATTGACTAAAATGTGATCTAGCATTAGTTTACAGGAGAAAGGTAAGTGAATTTCACATTTGTATTAGGAATTTTCCCTAAAGAATATTGTTACATTTTCTTGGGCTTCCCTGGTGGCACAGTGGTTGAGAGTCCGCCTGCCGAGGCAGGGGACACAGGTTTGTGCCCCGGTCCAGGAGGATCCCACATGCCGCAGAGCAGCTGGGCCCCTGAGCCATGGCCGCTGAGCCTGCGCGTCCGGAGCCTGTGCTCCGTGACGGGAGAGGCCGCAACAGTGAGAGGCCCGCGTACCGCAAAAAAAAAAAAAAAGAATATTGCTACATTTTCTCTGAATTGGGGAAAAAATAATGTGCAGGAGTTATTAATGATAGTTGTGCAAAACATAAACAAAATGTACTTTAAAGTTGTGTCATATTTAAGAGATAAGATTATACTCTCTATTTTTTCCAGAGAAATAATATAATGTGGTTGAATCAACTGAATATGAACTCTCTTTTCTATTTACTTGCTATGACTTTGTACCATATCATTTGTGCAACCCAAAGTCATTGTGAATATCCATGGGGTAGAAATGCTTATCAGAGGTTAGCTTTGTTCTCATGATCACCATCTGGGGGTGGGTGGAAGGTAGGTAAAGGATATGTTTGCATTTTAGGATTATCATATTTGATACTCAACTCACTTCTCACTGTGTCCTTAAGCATAAGCCAGGCGATAAATCTTAGGACTCAGAAACAGCCAATATATACTCCAAGATGGGCATTAACAGCACATGATTTCACTACTCATATTAATCTTCAAAAGGAATGCCCAGATTATAATAGGCCTCTACCTTCTACCTGGTAAATGAGGTGAGAAAACATCAATACTGTTTAAAATTTTTATGTTTTTCCCCCCAACAATAACAACAAGGAGAAGTCTTCCCCTTTAAGTGCCTGGTACTGGGAAGAATTAAAGGGGATTATTTAAATTTCTAGCCAAGGGTGTCATTCAAAACATTCCATCACTCATCCCATATCTGCCACTCTCCATCAATGCCTCAAATGCAATTTCTTTTATTTCCTTCCATAAAGACTCTCTAATCCTCAACAACTTTCAGTCAATGAATTTCAGTTAATATTTATAGACTGCCATTATGCCAGTATCCAGAAATCTCCAACCATATTCTTGATGTAACTAATGTGGTTCTCTCTTATAACACTTTTCCATGAATTATATACCATTAGACATCTGCCTTTTACTTCTTTTTTTTTTAACATTTTTATGGGAGTATAATTGCTTTGAAATGTTGTTAGTTTCTGCTGAATGAATCAGCTATACATATACATATACATATACCTCCATATCCCCTCCCTCCTGTGTCTCCCTACAACCCTCCCTATTCCAGCCCTCTAGGTGGTCACAAAGCAATGAACTGATCTCCCTGTGCTATGTGGCTGCTTCCCACTAGCTATCTATTTTACATTTGGTAGTATATATAAGTCCACGCCACTCTCTCACTTCGTCTCAGCTTACCCTTCCCCCTCCACATGTCCTCAAGTCCATTCTCTACATCTGTGTCTTTATTCCTGTCCTGCCCCTAGGTTCTTCATGACTATTTTATTTTAATTTTAGATTCCATATATATGTGTTAGCATATGGTATCTGTTTTTCTCTTTCTGATTTACTTCACTCTGTATGACAGACTCTAGGTCCATCCACCTCACTACAAATAACTCAATTTCGTTTCTTTTTATGGCTAATATTCCATTGTATATATGTGGCACGTCTTCTTTATCCATTCATCTGTTAATGGACACTTAGGTTGCTTCCATGTCCTGGCTATTGTAAATAGAGCTTCAGTGAACATTGTGGTAGATGACTCTTTTTGATTTATGGTTTTCTCAGGGTATATGCCTAGTAGTGGGATTGCTGGGTCATATGGTAGTTATACTTTTAGTGTTTTGGGGAAGCTCTAAACTGTTCTCCATAGTGGTTGTATCAATTTACATTCCTACCAACAGTGCAAGAGGGGTCCCTTTTCTCCACACCCTTTCCAGAATTTATTGTTTGTAGGTTTTTTGATAATGCCCATTCTGACAGTTGTGAGGTGATACCTCACTGCAGTTTTGATTTGCATTTCTCTAATGATTAGTGACATTGAGTATCCTTTCATGTGTTTGTTGGCAATCTGTATATCTTCTTTGGAGAAATGTCTGTTGAGGTCTTCTGCCCATTTTTGGATTGGGTTGTTTGTTTTTTTGGTATTGAGCTGCATGTGCTGCTTGTATATTTTGAAGATCAATCCTTTGTCAGTTGCTTTGTTTGCAAATATTTTCTCCCATTCTTAGTGTTGTCTTTTCCTCTTGTTTATGGATTCCTTTGCTGTGCAAAAGATTTGAAGTTTCATTAGGTCCCATTTGTTTATGTTTTATTTTATTTCCATTTCTCTAGGAGGTGGTTTCAAAAGGATCTAGCTGTGACTTATGTCATAGAGTGTTCTGCCTATGTTTTCCTCTAACAGTTTTATAATGTCGGACCTTACATTTACCTCTTTAATCCATTTTGAGTTTATTTTTGTGTATGGTGTTAGGGAGTGTTCTAATTTCATTCTTTTACATGTCCCAGTCCAGTTTTCCCAGAACCACTTATTGAAGAGGCTGTCTTTTCTCAATTGTATATCTTTGCTTCCTTTATCAAAAATAAGGTGACCATATGTGCATAGGTTTATCTCTGGGCTTTCTGTACTGTTCCATTGATCTATTTTTCTGTTTTTGTGCCAGTACAATACTATCTTGATTACTGTAGCTTTGTAGTATAGTCTGAAGTCAGGAAGCCTGATTCCTCCAGCTCCGTTTCTCTTTCTCAAGATTGCTTTTGGTGTTCAGGGTCTTTTGTGTTTCCATACAAATTGTGAAATATTTTGTTCTAGTTCTGTGAAAAATGCCATTGGTAGTTTGATAGGGATTGCATTGAATCTGTAGATTGCTTTGGGTAGTATAGTGATTTTCACAATGTTGATTCTTCCAATCTAAGAACATGGTATATCTCTCCATCTGTTTGTATCATCTTTAATTTCTTTCATCAGTGTCTTATAAAGGCATCAAAGCTATAAGACACTGATGCCTTTTAGTTCTAATTGCTACCTTTATATTATTATTTTTCTTTCACTCAAATAGCCTCATCCATTTGTAGACAGCTATGTAATCTTTTAATTTTGCTGCCAATATCTCTGGACATGAATTTGGAAATTTTACTTTTGCTTTCTTAATAATTTATTCCCTCTTTAACATTTGTAAAAGATTAGTTGAATTCGCTAACAGATTATATATATATATATATATATATATATATATATATA
>NW_020175105.1:3966848-4003572 GCF_003031525.2 Neophocaena asiaeorientalis asiaeorientalis | reverse complement strand
GGCAGGCGGTCTCTCAACCACTGCGCCACCAGGGAAGCCCTAGTTATAAGCTTTCTAGAACAAATATTAGCATCTCTAACTTAAAGAATATTTTTAGTTTATAGTTTAGTGAATTCTACACATTAAGGGCAAGGTTAAATGGAACAAATACAGTTACTTAGATATCAGTTGAAGAATTATAAAATCAACTGTCAACACCCCTCAAAATTTAAATTATTTGATATGGTTTAAAAATATGTAAAAAGTGCTACTTTTCCACTATCAATTATTTAAAAGAATGCACACAAGAGGGAGGAGATATGGGGAGATAGATATATATATATATATATATATATGTATGTATAGCTGATTCAATTTGTTATAAAGCAGAAACCAAAAAAAAAAAAAAAAAGCAGAAACTAACACACCATTGTAAAGCAATTATACTCCAATAAAGATGTTAAAAATAAATAAATAAATAAAAACAAAAGAATGCATAATTTTCTAAAGAAATAGCTAATGATTTTAACATTGTAAAACTGGGATGTTTATATTTGCACACTATTCTTGTAGGTAGAAGAAAAGAGAAGTATGTTATGTTAGAAGAATGCTGCAGAAATACAAAATAATACAATTTTGTTATGAACCAAAAGCCAAGATCATTAATCATGCAAAATGAAATAGTCATACCGACTAGTACAGTATTTTTTGTTGCCAAAGATATTTTGTTATTCTAATCTATAGCAATTATAATTATTAATGATTCTAATGTTAATGGGAACTATCCGTCTACATATGAAAAATATCACATTATACTAAAAGTAAAATGTGCAATTAGTACATTAAAACCTGATTATAGCAAGTGAATTACTCTGGTTTCTTATTTAATGAATAAAATGACATTTCTCTTTACATTCCATTACTAAGACAGTTAAAAATAACATGCTAGGCAGAATGCTATATGATGGTCAATATTGCAATACCTTTTGTAACTTTCATAAAACAAGCAAGTCTCATTATTTTCATTTGAAGTACTTAACTTTTCAAATGACTTATTGAAAAAGTGATACACAACTTAGAAATACAATAGCTTTCTTGTATTTCTTAGAAATATTAGGAAATTATTTTTGAAATTAAAATTGAACATAAGTAGTGAACACAGAAACAGTACAAACTGCCCCAATGGTTAACATTTTCTTTTTAATGCAGCCAATTAGAGCTCTCACTGGAGCACTGTCTATGCTGGCATTTCATGCTTCCCTGCTTATTCCTTCCCCGAGAGCCACAAAGAATAATTAACTCAGCCAGCAAGAAATAAACGTTGACTTTTGCTGTTGGCCCCGCTAGACCATATTTATATTTCCACAATGTGACACAAGAGGTCATATGGCATAAGAGCACATAGAACACAACTTTGCGAGAAAAAATAAAGCATTGTTCAGCCAGTGTTATGGTCTCATTACAACTCTGATCAATACCTGAACGACCATAAAAACGTGGGGAAAAATAATGCATTCTAGGCAACCAGCCTTGCTTTTATCTGGGGAGAATTAACACCTTCACAGTTAATGCTTGGTACCTTGTAATGCTCTGTAGGATCTTTCCCCAGCTCTGGGACGCATCTGAGATACATGAACCATTACTGTAGACTGCTTATCACATAGATGTAAAAGGGCTATACATTTAAAACATTATAATATTTTTAAATTAATCAAATGCTTTTTCTCAACAGATACTGCAAACCTTGCTTTGACTTCTCCAAGTATTTCTCATTATCTGTGTCTTGATTTCAGAACCAAAAATAGTGACTATATTAAGCTTTGTAAAACTATGTTATTTTGCACAGGAACCTGTCCTGGCTCAAACAGCTTGCTTATCAAATGAAGGAAGAAAACACCAAATACTGAGGATTATAGAGCAAAGCCAGAGAGAATTCACACTGTCTACAGACTTCAGTTATCTGACCTTGCTTACTTCTCTCCCTGCCTCCCTTATACCCCAGGCCCCCAAATTGCTGAATCTATTGTAGTCCTCTGCTGCACCCCATAAAACTGGGTTTTACTAATGGTATCGTTTTGCTAATTTCAATGAACCTTTTAACCTGGTTGAGGCTTTCAGTACTACTGGAATCAGCCTAGGTAGGCACCGGCTTCACTGTGCCTCCCCACCCCCACCTCCAGCCAGTTGAGAGTTCTCCATCTGGGTTCAAATCCAGGAAACCCAGAAACATGAACCTATCCCTGGACCCCAGATATGTCAGGCATGGAGCCCTCCCGACCTGTGCTAGGAGAGAGGGCTTTTCTGAGCATAGCTAGGTCTAGGTCGGTACCCATGGCTAAATGAGCAGGATGTCAGGATGCAGACACCACAATGTAGACCAGGATCTGCTGGGGTAGCCCAGGATCTGGTGGGGATTCCCAATCAAAATAACAGGGATGACATAATAATCACCATGATATCCACCATTTAGAGGGAATGCATTCACAGTATTCCAGTTTTGGTAAAGAAGCAACATGGGTTGTCCTTATCTGACAGAGTTTTTTATTGAGCATGAAGGATGTAAAGAGCGTATATGGTGACAGAGAGCAAAGTCCTCTCATTTCAAAGCCTAAACACTGCACTTGCTTCCTCCTTTTCTACATGGTTCTTCTCAAAGATCGCCACCATCAGAAACGTGGGAGTATATCTGATTAAATCCATTTAGTGAGACATGTCCAACATCTCTTTTCCCTAAGGAAGGACAGACTCTAAAGAACCCTTCTTTTTGTTTGGTTGATTGGTTGCTACTTCTCATTACCTTATGGAGCTGACTTTTTTTGTTGTTTGTTGGCTTCACTTGCTCATCTGAAGTTCACACTACGATTGGAGAACAGGTAGAAGGTTGGGTTTATTTTTCCCCAAATCTTGCTTCTATTAATAATAGTAGAAGAATATTAGAAATGAATAGTTTTAGCCTACTTTGCCTTCTTATTCTCTATTCCCCGTAAAATCAGACAGTGTAGTCATTAAGACAGGTTATAGTTAGATAAGTTATTTTCAATAATCTGTCAAAATGCCCAGTGTCTGATGGAAACCGAAGCTTGTGTTTTATTCAGAACTGTGTTTCTTCCCCTGAGGTTAAGAGAAAGTGTAAAGTCTGCATGTACTTTCACCTAAAGACTGTATTCCCTCTCCTTCTCTCTCTTTTCCTTGGTTTCTTAATCAAACTTAAGTTGGATGACACAGACTAACACCCAGGAGTGACTTTAAGCAAAAGAAGGAAATATTTTAAAGTACTGGGTACATTTGAAGCTACCCAGAGAAAGCTTAGATCTGGGATCTGGAGAGTGACTGGGAAGTAATACAGCTGCTCCTTCAGCTGGATTCTCTCTGTTTATGTGAACCATTCTCAATTACACTCATCAACATATATGGTCCCAAAAGCCTGCAAATCACAAGAGCCCCAGCCCACAAATTCAAACTTACTTACTCAGCCAGTATTTACAACTGCGTACCTATCTTCTGTGTCTCACTGGAAAATTTTGACAGAAAAATTTTGGTTTATAAAGGAATTGACCCTCTCCAAGTCCTGTGTCCAATTCTGAATTCATCATCTTTATCTGGTCAGGCGCTTGGGGTGCTGAACAACTATGGTTCAGGGAATCATTCTCTCACTACGTTGTGTCTGTCACCAAATTCATAGGTTGAACCCCCAACCCCCTATGGGGTTAAATTTGGAGGTATTAAGCTTAAATGGAATCATACAAGTGGACCCTAATACAATAGGACTGGTGTCCTTATAAGAAGAGGAAGAGACATCAGGGATGCAGTTACAGAGGAAAGCCCACATGAGGACATGGTGAGAGGGTGATGATCCATAAGCCAAGGAGAGAGGCTTCAGGAGAAACCAGCCCCATGGACACATTGATCTTGGACTTCCAACTTCCAAAACTGTGAGATTCTGAGAGAATATTTCTGTTGTTTAAGCCACCAAATCTGTAACATTTTGTTATGGTGGCCCAGCAGACTAATTATACAGATACTACTATTATTATTACTTATTTATTTATTTTTGTAGAAGGCGTCCTCAGAGAAGGTAGTATGGCAAGCAGGAGAATCATTTTATAAGTGGCTAGTTAAAAGAGCATCTAAATTTGTTTTTCAGCAAGACGTTATCATTTCTTCATGTTACTTCTTTCTGCACTCTTTCTTCCCCCTTTGTCTATTCCTTTCTTTTATGGGAAATGATGTCTACAAGTGTCTTTAAGCCTAAAATCGACACATTTGCAGCAAGACTTTTAACATTCGTGCCAGGTATATCCCCCAAACTCAAATACATTTTATCTAAAACTAAATCATTTCACATTCTAAACCAACATTTCCCCTCCTTCAACCCTGCTCCTACCACTGCAGAGCATGGGAATATGGGTAGAGACTTTTTTGAGCTTTTGTTCTCTCCTTGCTGCCCCATCTCCTTGGCCTGAACAATCAAACACTAAGCAGTCTTGCTTATTCTTTCTTCTAAATTAGACTTCCCTTTCAAATTCTTACATGTTAGCTATCCTTACTGAATAATGAAGAACCAAGTATTATTGTTAAGTAACATCACTTAATAATGGGTAAGTGGACTTTTTATACACATTTGCAGGAACTGACAAAAGTAGCTTTGCAGTTACTGCTTTGTATATTTATTACAGAAATATTAAAGAGTTCCTAGGTAACATCGACAAGCACCTCCCAGCTCAATTCTATTGAGTAGCTAGGAGTTCTAAGGAAGACTTTATGGTCACTAAGAAGAATCAAATAAAAATAAACAAAAAATGTTTAAAAATCAACAAGAATATAGCAACTACATATAAATTGCTTCTGATTGTCTCCATTTTGTTTCTTGGGTTCTCCTGTAAGATGGCAATTAAAATATCATTAAACATTTGACATAAACTCATAGGGTGGAAAGTGGCTGTAAAAGAATATGGCTGTAAATTGAGGACTTGGGGAAATACAAGATGCGAGCCATGGATTCCCTCTGTATTAAATCCACCCTCTGTACTGTTTCCAAAGTGTCGTTATAAAGCTGATTAGGTAACTCTCCACTTTTAAATGCTACACTGGTTGCCTGTAGCTTCCAGGGTAAAATTCCAAATCCATAGTTTGGCTCATAAACCTTTTCATGAACTGGCACCTACCCTCTTGGATGGCTTCAATCCTACACTACTCTTACCACAATGCTTTCTTCTACTGTCCTGATCTGTTTATAAATTGGTGAGCATGTTATGATATTTAGACATCTGTGCCTTTGCACGTGGGTCCCCAGACAAGATGTCTATGGCCATCCTTTTGCCCTAAGTTGCTTTTGTGTTTATGTAACTCCCACACAGGCTTTACAGCTCAGCTCAACCACTCCCCACTACTGAAGTCTTCTGATTTAGAGATTTCTTAAGTGCTTTTATGGGCTTTTTTTTTGCAAATGTCTCTCACAGGATTTTGAATTCTATCAGTGCATTTTCGATCAACCTCCTTGACATTTTTGGGGGAGGAAGGACATAAACTCTCTGGCTTTGTATTCCCAGTGGTTTGCACAATAGCTGTCACATTTTGGGTGCAGAAATGCCTGTGCATGGATACACAAATACTGCATTTAGAGGTGGATTTTTATATCTTCAAACTTGAAAAAATCTCTACTTCTGAAAGCAGCTCTTTTGCCCCTTTCCTGTTTGCCCATTTCTGTTCCCCTCTAACCTTAAAAGAAACTAATTATAGGAATGAGATCACTAGGCAACTTTTAACCTAACTCCTGACTTATGCTCTACTGAATGCACACCGTGTCTTACCTAACCTGTTGATTCTTTTCCTAGATTAAAAGAAGTAAGAATGAAGAATGAAGTAGTTAAAGAATGACTAGCTCTCCATCCCCAGCAGTCCCCTTAGCAACCCTGCAGGAAGACTTGTCAGATGAGATGATATCTGAAGAGAGATTGAGGAGTCAGCCAGCCTGCATGGAATGGAAAATGACTCAGAGCTTAACCTCCTGCCTTGATGATTCACTGAGGTTCTTTCCCCTTTAAAAATTCCAATGGCTGAGGAGAATCTTTGGAGTTGTTTTCTGGGGACATGAGTCCACCATCTCCCTACATTGCCTGTTTCCTGATTAAAGCAACTTTCCTTTCTACTAACATTTGCCTCTCAAGTATTGGCTTTTGAGCAGCAGGAAGCCAAACCTGAGTTCAGTAACACTTCCATTCTCCATACTTCAGATACTTGAAAATAGTGAATTTGTTTCTAAGGCTGCTGTGCTATGATGTTGAAAATAATAATGCCAGTGAAAGCATTTCATGAACAACTAATTTGTAAAGCTTCTCATGAAGAACACTTTATGACTATTTTGTAACATTTCCTAGTCACATATTAAATAGAAATTGTCAATTATATTCTAACTTGTGTTATCTTGTTGTTGCAGTGTTCATTCTTAAACTTGAATCAAGTTTCCACTTAAAGTACTTTTTATACAAGTTAGATCTTCACCAGTTTGTTGGAGGAAGGAAAGATAAATGGAGAAAAGGATTTGTCAAGACCCTAACAATCTTGTGGTTATATTTTCTATTAGCATTAAAATAAGGCAGAACACAAATAAACACTTCCTTTTACATTTTCCCTGATCATTTAGATCTGAAAGTCTTTCTGGCCTAATCTCTCTACACTCACTGAGCATCATCCGTGCTCTGCCTGGAAATTACATATTCAGAACACTTGTAGGTCTTATCACTGATCAGTACAATGAAATGAAGCTTTAGTCCCCATAAAAAATGCTATAAAATAATGTTCCTGCAGTGCAGGATGAGAGCTGATTTAAATTACAATAAGGCACAAATAAAAGGAAAAGAAATGAAAACATTTCATTTTACGAGTTTTGTTAACTCCAGAAACTTAAATCAACGACGACTTCATCATCAATCATAACATCAACCCAGCAGCATCAAAGGGCAGCTTTCAGTCACAGTAAATACCAGAGCTGAGTGCATTTCACACTCAATTAAAGGGAACTGAATCACACAATGTTAGAACTGAAAGGAATATTTCAAGTTTCTGAAACAATCACCTTACTTTGTGTATAAGAAACTGGATTCACAAACTACCTGCCTCTTGAATCCTTCAGCTGTGCCCCGTGGGTCCATAATAAACATGCTCCCCTGCCCTTTGTACTTGTCTCTAATGCTACATAGCACATCATCACATCTTAGTGACTTAAGAAAACAAGACTCATTTCTGTGAACACAGCTTACCTGGGTGTACTCACCAGATTGCAGTTGGGATGTTGGCTGGGGCTGCAGTCACTGGGCTTAACAAGGGTGGTTTGTTCATGGGGTCGCTGTTGTCTTTGGAAGGAGGCATCAGTCTTCCCTACATGGACCTCTCCCAGGGCTCATGATATAGCAGCTCCCTTCTTTGAGAGTAAGTGATCCTGAGAGGGAGCAAGGCAGGAGCCACAATTTTTAAGCCATGCCTCAGATCCCACACATATTAGTTTTCCTAATATTTTATTGGTGATGCTGGTCAGCCCTGTTCATTCTGAGGAGAGATGACCCAAAGGCATGAATATCCACAAGCAAGAATCATGGGGGCTATTTTGAATCTGGTAACTGCAATTCTATTCCTCTTTTCCAAGGGTTTCTTTTACCTCTTTCTTTTACCTCTTATCTCATTTCTTTTACCTCTTTCTTTTACCTCTTATCTCATTTCTCCACTGTCATCACTTCCACTGGGACCTTCTCAAGTGATGGCAGGTCATCCACCCGCAGTTTTAATTCCTACTCCAAAGCTTCTACCAATTACAAAGCTGATCAATGGGTTGAAGTATTTCGTGTTCTCCATTTCTGCTTTCAAACAATTCATCCTCCATGACCTAGTAAAAAGAATAAAGCTATTCTAGTTCTTGTCATCAACTAACACATCATCAACCAACATGTCAGTCACTCCCCACCTTTCCTAAGATTTCTGTCACCTGTAATGCAATGTTTCACTCCACCAGACGAATCTTTTGGCTTCTCAGTTCTTTAATCCTCTTGTCACCAAATAAACTAGATCATTTCCCTGAAGCAATACATTCACATGACCTCAACATAGAACTCCAAAATCAGGTCCTATCACCCAGACAATTGTCTTCTACCCTATATACTCACTTTAAAAATTATCCTTTTTCATTTTTGGGATAATTTTAGATTTATGAAAATATGCTAAGATATTACAGGAAGTTCCCATATATACTTCACTCCATTTCAGTTTTACCTAATGTCATCACCTTAGGTCCTTGTAGTAGCTTGTCAAAACTGAGAGAGCCATCATGGCATATTATCTTTAATAAGACTGCAGAGTTTATGCATATCTCACCCACTTTTTCATTAATGTTGTAGGATCCAATCCAGTTACTACACTGCATTTAGTCATCATGTCTACTTAGTTTCCCTGGGTCTGTGACAGTTACTCAGTCTTTCCCTGTTTTTCATGACTTTAGCAGTTTTGAAGAGTACTAGCCAGGTATTTTGTAGAATGTCCCAGAATTTGGATTTGATTAACATTTTTCTCATAATTAGACATTCTTTATGGAATTACAGAAAGACTATTACACACATGAAGTGTTCTCATCACATCATACCAGGTGGTATATAACACCCACATGGCAACAGTGGTGAAGTTAACTGTCATCTTGGATACGGTAGCAGTTGCCAGGTTTCTGTACTGTAAGTTATTTTTATTCCTTTTCCATATTGTATTCTATGGAAGCAAGTAATTCAGCTCCCCTAAGGGGCTAAAGATTAAGCTCCATCTCTGGTAGGGTGAAGTGTCTCTGCATATTATCTAAATTTTTCTGTAAGGAAGAGTTGTCTATTCCCTACCACGTATGTATGTATGCATTCATTTATATATTTATTTCATTATGGACTCGTGATTTTTTATACTTAGGGTTATAATACTGTTAGCTCATTTATTCAACTATTCCAACTATTACCATTCTTTAATATGAAGGCCCTTTCCAATACACTGAATTTTTGCTTTTCCGTCCACTCTTCCTTTTCTGGCTTAGATACTATGGTCTATTATTTCACTACGTTATTACAAACATCTCAAAATTCTTCTTCCTGTATTTCCTTTCTGGGGCATTCATCTGTTAAATCCACAGGCTGAATGACTTCTACCTGTTTTCATTGTGCTGAACATCAGAACAAACCTTGTGTATTAAAAAATACACAAGGGACTGGCTGAAAATATGACAAACTAATTCTTACCAAACGAAAATGGACTTCAAAATTTCTGAAAAATCCTGCTAAGTTTCTCTAATTCATTTTTCCATTTATCCTAGCAATGACTTCTAAAACAACTTTATTTTTAAGGCAATCTTAACAAAAAATTTTATAGAAAGTATAGGGGCTTCCTCCATATTCCATCTCCACATCCTCCCGCAGTTTTTCCTAATATTAACATCTTCCACTGGTGTTGCACATCCATTACAATTGATGAACCAACACTAATTCATTATTATTAATTAAAGTCTATAGTGTACATTGTGTTGTACAGTTCTATGGGCTTTGGTAAATGCATAATATTATGTATTCACCATGATAGTATAATATAAAACAGTTTCACTGTCCTAAAATTTCCTGTGCTTTACCTATTCATCTCTTTCCTCCTCACAACAACAAACAACAAACCTGAAGCTAAGAAAGTAATTACAGCATGGTCACAGAATGCAATGTTAACTTACAAAATTAGATTTTTTTTTTATAGCAGTTACACAACACTAATTCACGCAGTCTTGTTTTGTTTTTAATTCCTGTTCACATATTCTGCATGCTAGACATTTTTAGCTTACGTGTGAGAACTATTCTCTCTCCATGTTAAACAGTCTTTCCCATTTCTTTCAAAATTTTGTTCTAGTTCTGTGAAAAATGCCATTGGTAATTTCATAAGGATTGCATTCACTGTGTAGATTGAGATTATCATACTGAGTAAAGTAAACCAGAGAGAGGAAGATTAACATCATATGATATTTCTTATATGTGGAATCTTAAAAAAAAAATGATAGAAATGAACTTATATACAAAACAGAAACAGACCCACACACTTAGAAAACAAAGTTATGGTTACCAAAGACAAAAGTTGGGGGAGGGAAAAATTAGGAGTTTGGGATTAACATATACACACTACTATACATAAAAATAGATAACCAACAAGGACCTACTGTATAGCACAGGGAACTATACTCAATATTTTGTAATAACCCATAAGGGAAAATAATCTGAAAAAGAATATATATATATACATATATACATATATATATATATTTATATATATATATATAATTAAATCACTTTGCTGTACACCTGAAACTAACACAACATTGTAAATCAACTATACTTCAATAAAAATAAATTTAAAAGAAATAAAGGGGTTCATATTTGACAGTCTTCTTCTTCTTGGTTTGACCTATTTGCACCTTGTTTAGAAATCTATAGCCACCCTCAGATCAAGAAATATATTCTTATTTTCTTCTAAATATTGTAAAGTTTTGCCTTTCATGTTTAAATCTTTAATACCCCTGGAATTGAATTTTGTGTTTTAAGTGAAAAAGGATCTAAATTTATTTATTTTTCCAGATGGTTAATAAAAAGTCTGAGTACCATTAATTCAGCAGTACATTTTTCAGCATCGATCTCAATGATTCATCTATAAAATATCAAATTTCATATATATGAGACTTTTTCTGAAGTCTCTTTCCTGTTACATTAATTGCCTACATACTTATAAAACTTATTTATTTACTATAACTATATATCAATTGAATATTTGTTATAAAAATATCTTTTTAGAATTTTTCTTTAGAAATGTAACTTAACCACTCTTCATGTCTTGTCTTTCCATATAAGTTCCTAATTGGGATATTAATTGCAATTACATTTTAGAGTTTATAATGATTTGAAGAAGACTAATAACACTAAGATCTTGAAATTTTATCATTGAACTCACAAAAACATTTTATTGTTAGAGTGATTTTTTTTTAAGATGTGCAGCAAAGTTTTAAAATTTTCTCCACAGCTTGTGTTTAGTTATCCTTAAGTATCTTATAGTTTGATATTATCAATGCTATTTTCTTCTCAGTACTTAAAAATAAAAGACAATTACATTGTCTTTGTTGTTAGTATATAGAAATGCAATGCTTTAAATTTTTTTTACTATTTATCTCATTTTCAGAAAACTTATAAAACTCTATGGATTGCTTTGGGTTTCTTTGTGGAAAACAATAAAATCAGCTTGAAATGAAAATTTGCAGCTGATTTTACTAGGTCCTCCATGACAACACCGAAGAAGAGAAAAAATTGGTAGGTTTACTACCTTGCTCTTGTTTAATATAGAATGCTTGCTTTGGATTTGGGTAGATGCTCTTTATCTGTAAAGGAAGCTTCTTTCTGTATCATGCACTGGTACTGAACAGTATCAATATTTTCTCCACCTATAGATATGAAGATATTATATATGTGTGTGTGTGTGTATATATATATATATATGTGTGTGTGTGTGTGTGTGTGTTATATAATTATATATATGAATGTATTATACAATATATAAACTTTTAACCTATTAATGTGAATTATATTAGAGTTTCTAATGATATACCAACATTAATCATAAAAAGTATACTTCTTATATATTGTAACATTTGGTTTATCAAAATTTGTTACTATTTATACCCATATTTATGGGAGAGACAGACCTATAACTAATCTGTTTCATTCATAATACTTTCAATAGATGCTTTTTCTCTCTTCTGTTATTATTAGCAGAGGTTTACTTACTTTTAGTCTTTTAAAACTACCAATTTAAAAAAATTTCCTATTATTTTTTTCTATTTCTTTAGAGTTTTAGTTCTTTATCATATCCTACTGTATGTCAACTTATTCTTTTGTTAGTTTTCTAACTTTTATGTCTGAGGCTTAGCTCATTGATTTTTACTATTTTTATTTTTCAATAAAGTTTTAAGGTATAATTCTCCATCTAACACTAGCTGAATGTAGTTTTGAAATATTTATTTTCATCTTTGAGTTTAGGGTTTTTTTTTAGATTTTTATTATGATTTATGTTTTCATCTTAAAAGTACTTAGAAATGTGTATTTCACTTTTAATACATAAAGATTTGTTTGTATTGTTGCCATCAATCCTAATTTCATTGTGATTAGTGAATGTGGTTTGTTTTATATCAATGTTTGACATATGTTGAAATTTACTTTATGGGAAAAACATAATCAATGTTTTTAATGTTTCATAGTCACTTGAGAAGAATCTATAGTAAGTATTGGGTATAAGAATAATGTCAATTATATTAAGCTTGTAAGTTTTGTTATTCACATATTCTTTATCTTTTACATTATCACTTATAGAAAAGCTTGACAATCAAACAGACTCAATGTCCACACTAAAGTATATGTTTTTTTATAAATTTATAAATTTATTTATTTATTTATTTTTAGCTGCACTGGGTCTTTGTTGCTGCGCCCGGGCTTTCTCTAGTTGCTGTGAGTGGGGGTTATTCTTCATTGTGGTGCATGGGGTTTTCCCTGCAGTGGCCTCTCCTGTTGCAGAGCACAGGCTCCAGGCACGCAGACTTAAGCAGTTGTGGTTCATGGGCTCTAGAGCAGAGGATCAGCAGTTGTGGTCCGCGGGCTTAGTTGCTCCACTGCATGTGGGATCCTCCCGGACCAGGGCTCGAACCCATGTCCCCTGCATTGGTAGGCGGATTGTTAACCACTGTGCCACCAGGGAAGCCTGGTATATGTTTAAAGTATGACCAAAATATTTTTTTTTTCAAAAATACCACTGATTTAATTTAGTCATGCCTTCAAATTTACTGTCAAGTGAAATGTAACATCATATGAAGATGTTACCGAGAGATGACCCTGGTTGAAGAAATGATTGAGAAACATGGCTCTCTAGAAACACTCCAGGCACACCCCACTCTCCACACTCCTTACAGAGAGATTCCAACATTTCCTGACTCCACGGCAGCACCTACCCCAAGATCCTACCCCTTCTTGTTTGAGAGATATATTGTGACCATAGTTTTCCAAGCTAATGCCTCTCTGTAATTCTAAAGAACTGAATTTTGATTTTCTCAATATTCTGAAATCTTTGTCAAGTTAACCCTTTAGTGCTTAAGTTTTTTTAAACCAGGATTAATAATAGCATCTGGCTTCATGGGATTATTGTGACGGTTAAAGGGGATAATATATGCAAAGCACTAGGAAGAATATATGGAACATAGTGAAGGTAATAATTCTTAGTTATTATAAGTGATCACCCTTTACTCTTGTCATCCCTGAATAGTTTCTATTTTCATTGCTTCCCATAGGCATTGTGATTTCTCAATAAAACACTGGAAGACAGAAATTATGGCACATTTTATTTTTAAACGAGGTAAGCATGGTAGGACATTGCAAGTTCTGTCCCATCTAGTTTAGGGACTAGAAATAGTCTACTGCCTTTGACCTACTTGTGAATATGCCCAAGTATTGAGCTGAAGATTTCCTTCTTATTGACACCAAGTATGCAACTCTTATACCTAAAGGCACATGGATTCATCATTTACTTCCCTATTGGAGTTTTACAGCTCTTTTGAAAAGGACTAACACCCTTGACTAGTTTCTTCCAGCAACTGTGTCTTACTCCTTGGAGAGTAGACTCTGTGTCTTACAAGATGAATAACTATGGTTTCTTAATTTCATTTGCATGTTTTCGTAATGATCCTGCAGTTCTCTTCTGTCAGGACAGAGTGATTTAGAAATGCATGATGCTCCTGGACTTCTGTTTCCCATTCTAACACTGGTTCTCTCTGCACAGAAGCTAACACACAGGATGGCACTACGTAGATAAGATCATTCCACTGGGGCAGAGTTTAAAGGAAACTGGAATTGCTTTTCTAGGAGGAAAAGAAACTGAGGCAACAGAAACACCCTGAGGAGCCCGAGCATAAAGGAACTGTGGTGACTGCCAGTGTTTTACCTGGGCACCTCCCGTAAGGACCTAATTCCTCTCCACCAGCCGACTTCACTTCACAGAACATACCCAACAGTGTGGAATCATTAGCCATCTCTCTGCCTCCCTCCGGGCATTCTTTGTCAAAGTGGCCAGTACCAGGGTCCCCAAACCCTAGACACTTTTTTCAGGAAGGGAGCAGAAATCAATTTATTTCATTGGCAGTTGTCAGGCCCAAGGATGTATGTGGAGTTATCTCTTTGGCTGGGACAACATTCCAGGTCCGTGGTGTAACATTTCTCATCAGGAATCTTCTGAGTCCAGTCACCAGGGTCACAATACAATCATTTGCCTTCATCTGTTTAACTGGTATGATTTACAACTTTTTTGAAGTGGGAGGAAGAATTACATTTTCTATTTCAAGGTGGCGAGATGGATTTTTCAAAGGTCTTTACATGTGAATGAATTAGTTACTGTACTTTTAAAGACAAAGTAAAACATCTGAGAAGCAAGTTTTATCACTTAAACATATGGTGTTTCCTTAATGGGGAAAAACTATTTTCCAATGAAACAACAGAAAACATCCAATGTATTTAAGATTAGAAAAAAATAGAAATCCAATATTTTGAAATCAAGAGAAACAAGAGACTTTCGCTATTTAAAACAACGAAACAGAGCTATAGTCTTTACATGCTAAGAAGTACATATTGGCAGAGAATAGAAATATAGAATTGTTGCTGAAAAGAGTTGCTCTGTCACTTTGAGAAACACTACTATGCTTCGACTATCTAGTGAGTATTTACAGGAAACAGTCATCCCTTTGGCTTAGACATTGGTATTCAGTGGTGACAGAGACTTTGAACAGAGGATGCTGACTGAGGAAAACATCACCTTGATCATGAAGTAATTATATAGTAATAGACTAGAGGGTTGCTTCATAGGGAAGTCAAGAACAAAATGAATTGAGAATAAAACCAAATGAACCACATCGAAAACAGGCAAATGCAGGCCAGTTCTAGTCAGACACACAGGCATTAGGGTGACAGCATGAGTTGGGGGAGTCCCAAGGGTACCAGGAGAGCATCCAGCCAGCAAGAGAAACAGCATTCTCCATTCTGTGCTGCTCCCGGGGCACAGCCAGCCCTGATGAATAGAAGCTGCAATGTCATTCATTTAGTCGTGCCCAGTTCAAGACAGAAGGTCACCATCTTTCTCTTAAAGATGAGTAACAATTTCTCCTTCTGCTATGAACTGTCCACTGCACACTCACCTCTCAAATGATTGGTCACAGGCCAGGGGAACATTTCTGAGAATCTCATCTCACCTACCTCCAGTGAATGCATCAGCTCTCTGAGTGTCTGGTGCTTGCTTTGTTATAGGAGCCTTCAGATTTACAGACCAAGATGACTAGTATTCGTCCTCTGATTGTAAGGAATGGGAGAGCATCCATTTTTCCCAGAGTTCAGCCAAGAACCTGCCCAGACTCAACTAAATCAAGATAATGAGAGGAATCTTGGATAAAGTAAAAAGGAGCAGAAGAATGAGGGAGATGGAAAAGAGGTATTGAAAACCCATTGAAGGTGAACCTGGGAAAGAGAAATCTCTGACCATCCAACAGCCTTCTCGGAACTTGGACATCTGTCATGCAGAGGAGGGATTATCTTTGCTTTGGAGCCCAAGCTCAAGTTATAACCAGTGGGTAAATGTCATTCATGAATAGTTGCCACTCACGGTAGGAAATGATTTTATGTAATTAGAACTACTTAAGAAACTGGCATGGGGCTTCCCTGGTGGTGCAGTGGTTGAGAGTCCGCCTGCGGATGCAGGGGACACGGGTTCGTGCCCCGGTCCGGGAAGATCCCACATGCCACGGAGTGGCTGGGCCTGTGAGCCATGGCCACTGAGCCTGCACCTCCGAAGCCTGTGCTCCGCAACGGGAGAGGCCACAACAGTGAGAGACCTGCGTACCGCAAAAACAAAAACAAAACAAAAACAAAACAAACAAACAAACAAAAAGAAAACTGGAGTGGATTTTTGGATAAGAGTAGGGTACTCCTTAGTACTAGCAGTATTCAAAAATAAACTAGAAACTACTCTGGAATTTTCTGATAATTTTGTGAGTTCCAGAATTTTTCTACTGACTGAGAAAATAAATGTTTCTAGAGATCTTCACCAGTGGTGTTGTTAGTGCTGTTGAATGGGTACTTGGCCCCAGGAACAAGGCACCCAACTGCATGAGGTCTTCTAGGGGAATTTCTGCACAAGAAACAATGCATAAAGAACAAATGCTACTTAAAGTTTCACTGAGGCATCGGCCCCAACCTATAAAATGAGAAGACTGGAATTCAGAGAGCACAGAAGATTCCCCCGATGGTTGAGACTGAAGACCTTCCCCCACGGCAGGCTTTGGAGGCACGTCCTGCCTGTGTCCTAATCCTCTGATTTCTGACACAAACTTTGGGGGTGGGGTGGGTAGTGGTCTTTGTCCTTTTAGTTGCAAGGAATGAAGAACCAGTAAAAAGTGAGAGTGATGGCTAGAACAATAGGAAAGGGAAAATGCTGATGGCTCAGCTGCAAGAAGGAAGAGAGAGAAAAGAATCAGCTCTGGGGGCTGATCTTTTCTGTTTTTATCATCTTAGCTTTGAATTAGTTATACGCTCAGGAAAAAATTCTAACAGTAAAGACATATTAGACAAAAATTTCAATCCACCTGCTTCCCAGGTACTGGCATTCAATGGATAACTGCTTCCACATCGTTTTCATGTTTTTTTTTTTTTTTTTGGCAGTATGTGGGCCTCTCACTGTTGTGGCCTCTCCCGTTGCAGAGTACAGGCTCCGGATGCGCAGGCTCAACAGCCATGGCTCACGGGACCAGCCGCACCACGACATGATGGGTCTTCCCGGACCGGGGCACGAACCCCTACTTCGTCAGGCAGACTCGCAACCACTGTGCCACTAGGGAAGCCCCGTTTTCGTGTTTTTGTTTTTGTTTTTGTCTGCAGATGTGTGTTTGTTTGTGTATAAGGTTGAGGCTCTGCTCTTTCCTTTAAAGGGACCAAATTGTATGTATTTTCATGCATTTAAAAAAATTACCCCTATGTTTTAGAGGGCTTTCCATGAGTGAATCCATATAGGTGCACTAAGATCTTAATAATAGACATGTATTTTCTTCTGAACATTTTCTTTCAAATAATTTAAAGAATTATCTTTCAGAATTGACTCTTTAATCCACTTGGAATTGATTTTTGAGTTTCCTGTGAAATGGAGATCCAACTTAATTTTTTTCTGCTCAAAAATCATTTCCCCCATCACCATTTATTGAGAAGAATATCAGTCAGCATTGATCTGCAATGCCTCCTCTGGTACATATCATGTTTCCACGTGCATGGATCTATTTGTGGACTCTATTTTCTATTCCATTTTGCAGAATCAATTATTTATTACAAAATTATATTAAGATAATACCTAGTACAGGTACTAAACTATATTCTTGTTATTCTTTTTTATGAATGACTTTGGCCTGTATGGGAACATTTTTCTTCTTTATTGAGGGTCAGCAAACATTATCTGTAAAGAGCCAGATAGCAAATATTTAGACTTTGCAAACCATATAGTCTCTATTAAAACTACTCAGCTTTTCCATTGTAGTGCAAAAGTAGCCGTGGGCACTCTCTAAACAGATAGCCATGGTTGTGTTCCAGTACAAGTCCACTTACAAAACAAGGCAGTGGATTGGATTTGGCTCAAGAGCTGTAGTTTCCTGACCCATGTGCTATAGAAATGTCTTGCTGGGATTCTGAATGAAATTTAATTGAATTCAGATATCAACTTGTAGAAAACTGTTAACACTGAAGTATTGTCTTTCATTTATGAACATGATATAACATTCCGTAGTCTTTTTAAAAAGGATATGCACTAAAATTTTAAATGCACTCCATATAGAACTTTGGCCACGTTTATTCCTATATATCCTGTAGTTTTCTGTGACTCCTTTCAGGTCTATAGGTAGATAATCTTATTAACTAAACTTATTATATCTTATTTCTCCCCTCTCTCCCAGATTTACAGTCTGACATTTGAATTTACCTTATTACACTGAATAGAATGGCCCCTTCAGTGCCCCACGGCTGTGCTGACATTTAACATGCTGTTTTGCTAGTTTCCTGTACTGTTTCAACATTAAGTATAATATTTGCTTTAAGTTCTGGCAGGATTGTTTTAACATATAAACATTTCTTTTTAAAATTTCTGGTTGCCCAAGCCAAAGAAACCTTGTGTTTATTCTTGATGACTCTCTTCGTACTCCATACCCAACCCATCACCAAATCCTATCAGTTACAATTTCCAAATCTACCCAGAATCTGGCTAACTCTTCCCATCCCCTCCCTCAACACCACTGTGGTCCATGTAAGCCATGACAGTCACTGCCAGCCTGAACGACTGTCCCATCCTCCTTCTGGCCCTCCTGTTCCCAACTCACCTCCACCACCTTACTTACATCAGAGTAACTGAAGTAAAGCTTGAGAAGCACAGCATCCCTTTGCCTAAAATTGTTCAGCTATGTCAGTCTCACTCACATCTGCCTTCCTCACATCCTTCAGGTCTCTATAAATTACACTTTCTCATGAGGTCTTTCTAGACATTATTTAAAGTGAGCAACTTGCACACCACTCACACCCTCCTTCTATCTTGACACTTTGTATCTTTCTAGTTATATGATTTTTTTTTCCTTCATTGTCCTTATCACTAACTGGCAGCATGTATTTTATTTTTTTGATTGCATATTGCTTGTCAACCTCAACTCAATGATAAACTCCATGGACAGAGACTTTTCTTTATTTTGTTTGCAATGTAACCACACCCAGTAGTTACCTCTTCCCTCCTACTCAAAGACACTGTTCTCCTACCTGCTATGCCATAAACTATGTGTGCTCATCTTTCAACCTTACAAAAATAAAGACTCATGTAAAATATGTATACTTTGAAGTCTGGCTTCTTTCACTCAAAATTATTTTGTGAAATTTGTTCTTGTTGTTGTAAATAATTGTAGTTGTTTATTTTCAATTCTGCATGTTCTTCCATTGTAAATAAACCCCATTTTATTTATCCCTTTTTCTATTGGTGGCATTTGTTTGTCTCAACCTTCTGGTTACGTCAAATAATGCTTCTAGAAGAGTGATACAGGCAATGGCCTGATTTAATAAAGAGACACAGATAGTTGACCTCTGCAATTGGTACTGAAAAAAAAGACAACAGGACTCTTTCCTCCTAACTAGGGTGAATATTCATAAACTTCTTTGAATACATTTCCACATTGATAGGGAAACTAGAATCGAATTTTTTCAAAATATATTGAACTTGGTCAGTGCTGCTGGTGTGGCATCGTTCTTGGGAACAGGAGGTAGAGAGAAGGGATAGATAAACAAGTCAGGTCCTAATATCCTGAGAGTTAGAGAAAAGAATGTCAGACTTAACGGGGAAAAGGCTGTTGCCAATTCTGATCAATTCTCTCAAACCCTTTGCCCCAGTGCTTTTTGGATGTTGAGATGAGATAATAATGCAAATTATGAAATGGATGTCACTCTGAGGCTCTGTACCTGGTTATGGAGAGTTTCTTAAGACAACCTGGGTCTGCCTTTGGGAGGGGATGAAGGAGAGAAGGAAGTTACCATGAAGTTAATTGAAGAAAGTTATGGGGGGGGAGTTAATATGGAAAGAATTGTATAGGTGGATTTTCATGAAAATGGGTAAACTATAGAAGGTACTTTTTTTTTTTATCAGAACCCCTTAACAATCCAAAATTCTATTCAACTCAGTAGATGGGAGGGTGATTCTTTGCATTCCAGAAGCCGGAAAAAAAAAAAATCCAACAAATATTTGCTTTCCTTGAAGCCTGTCGCTGAGAGCAGCAGACGCACATAACTGAAGGTGGACCAAATGAAACCTCTAGGCAGAACTTCCTGTCAGAGACATAAATGCATAGAAGCTGGGATTTTTTTGGAATGCCTCATGGTGTTGAAGGCGGTGAGCGTCCATCAGAGGTGCAATAGGCTACAACGGAGGAACAGGTGTACAGCAGCTGCCTCCTGCCCAGGTTGTTTCTTTCACTGGAGCTGGAGCACCTTCATTCCTGATCATTTCTCAAGCCTGGTTCTCGATCCATCCCATTAATAATTTTAGCTTAACCACAATTTCTAATAATTCCTGTTTTCGTTTGTTACCAAAGATTACTGTTTTCAGACAAATTTCACTGCTCAAATACTGAGACTATGAAAGTATTTGCTCTTGGGAGGACAAAAATCAAAGGCATGTCTTAGAAGTTGTCTCTGGGATGATTCTAAAACATTTGCCAATGTGGTTCCACCAAGTTGGGTTGGCATGGAGATCACAGACTCTCAGAGTTCTGAGCTCCATGTCATGGAAGGGGTATGGTCCTGGATTTGTTAATATATATTAATGTTTTGATCCATCACGTTGAATATTGTTAATCATTTTGTTTTATTGAAAATTCTCCCTCTTAAAAATATTTACCTAAGAATCAGACATCAGATTGGTCAAGCCCAGAAACATTAAGCAGAAATCTTGCCAAAGAATATCTCAATTTGTGAGTTTAGAGTTTGGGGTTAATTTTTCTAATATACATGGCCTATGTTTTCACTTCAGACAGTTTTTATAATACAGCAGCATAGGACAAAAATAAACAAGTCACAAAGCATTATCACAGTGTGTGTCCCAAGATAATTTTATTCCATTACAAAATAATGGAAGGATTTGTGATGGGACATCCAATTATGATTCTAGAAATAAAACTGTGTGATAAATGTAAAGGACAAGACATAAAGCAGGGAGATTGTTTTGAAAACATTTCAATAATTCAAGAAACTAATTGTACTTGCCAAACTAAAGTTGTGGTAATGGAAATAAAGAGAAATTAAATAAAAAAGAGAACATTTAAAGTAAAACAAATATTGATAGTGGAGTTTCCATGAAAGATTAAGTCCTAATGTTTTGAAGCACTCATGGTATATAATTAATTGATTTATGTCCTATGCATCTAGAATGTCATAGTTATGTTCTATCCTTGAGGTAAAGGAGAAAATGTTTTCCTATATTCTGTAATCAGATGAGGACACTGGTTGAGAAAAACTAGACTTATTTGAAGGTCTGATATTAGGTGACTTGTTGGATGATAGATGATTTATTAAGCCTGAGACTGTAGGAATAGAGCAAGTTTGGATAAACAAAGATGATAAATTTTGTTCTGAAGTTGAAATTGCTAATTCATGAGGCAATATTCAATAGCCAAACTCTATGGATTTGGAAAGCAATAAGAAGTGTGAACTGCAGATCTAGATTTGGAGATTATGACTGAGTATGATTATCAAAATCAGGGGTCAGGAATGAGATCAGAGGGTGAGAAGAAATAATGACCTACAGTCCAAAGTTGAGGGGTGGATGGAACAAAACAGTCGTATTAAGGCACAAGGAAAGATCTGAGATGCTGTCACATCCAATGCAAGAAAAGTTTTTCATGATGGCGATATTTACAGTCTATATCAAATGAGGAATGATTGGAGGAGCTTGAGAGAAAAAGACCATGGCATGACTGCTACAATTGTTAGAAGGGCCGACAATTTGAATGACTAACTACATAAGGTGCTTAATTCATCCGGCCAGAATCAAACGAAGACATTCACAGAACTGAAAGGCAGAGTTTTACTCAATAAGATAAAAGCTCAAGATATACTTTAGTTGCAAAGATAGAACCTCAAATAGAATCAGTTTAAATAAAAAGGAAGTATACAGATCCCCCATCGTGTAGCCTGGGAAAGCCAAAGTAACCCACAGGAAGCTATTTTTGAGACTCTGCATACACATCACATTGTCTGTAGATCCAGAGTAACCCAGGGAAGCGGAACATGGTAACCTTCCCTATCATGTGTCATGTGGTAGTGCTGGGTCCCGTGCACACTCTCTGAACTCGCGACTCAAGCTCTGAGAGGCAAGGACCAGCATTTTCTGCCTCCATTAGAAATAAATGATTGAAATTAAAAAAAGTCCAATTCCTCAGAGGAAAGAGAAGCAAACAGAGCTGGACAGACAAACCAGCACTGTCCACTAAGCATGGTCTCACCTCCCCACCATCCCATGGGCTTCTGTGTGTGTGGTTTGCTGCCCATTTCTAGATGCACCAAGCAGAAAGTATTTGCATGGTTCACTGGTTAACTTTCAAAACAACAAAAGTCAGAAATAAAAGAAATGAAGGATGAAAAGAAAGGGAACATGGACTGGTTAGTTAGGCTTTGCCAGTCACTTTGCTTTGAAGTTTCACAGATACCATCTTCATTACTGCATTATTGACATGTTTAGTCACATGTTTATGTGTATTCCAGCCTTCAGAACACATTGCTATCCCATATCATACCAAGGATTTTTATTTCTCCCTCTACTGGATCTGTTTGACTCTAATACACTTTTGTGTCTCCTGAGTTTTTTTTGAATCTCCGGATTTCCTCTCAACAGCTTTGACCATTTCTGGCTCCAAGCCAAGCCAGCCATAGAACTTAGTCCCTTTTTGAACCTCGCACACCCGGATCCACACATATGTCACAGATATCAAACCAAGAAATTCACTAACGTAAAGCATTTGTGGGCTCACATCCCAGAAAGTCAAAAAGATAAAGTGGAATTTATACATAAAATATCACTCCTCCAATAATAATGCTTTAACTAGAATGAAAAGATCAAAGGCTACCCGTCTTCCTCCTTTCCTGAGCCTCTGTTCTTTTTATTCCTCAAACTCCCAGCTATTTATTTTGAATGCAGTTATATATATATGTTTTTTTTTCTCCCCTTATCTTTCTCTATAGCTTGCTTCCTAGTCTTCTGCAAAGGTTTATTAAGATGTTTTGCCTATTCATAAAGACAGAAAGTAGATTAGAGTGACTGGGGGCTGAGGGGCAGGGGGAGGGGAGAGATGCAGCTGGTCCTCTGTATCCACATGTTCTGCGTCTGCCCGGGGGATAAATGTGGGAGGGCTGAGTGTCCTACTTATACAAGAGCCTTATATAACCATCAGCAAAATTTGGCATCTGTGAGCATTCCTGGAACCAACCTGGCCCCTGACCCATAACTGTATCAATTACTGGGTACAGAGTTTCTGTCTGGGATGATGAAAAAGTTTTTAAAATAGATGGAGGGATGGTTGCACAGCAATGGGAATGTAATTAATGGCATTATTTTAAAAAAACACATTGAATTATATAACTTTACTGTTAATTATTTATCTATCTATCTATTTATTTATTTATTTTGGCTGGGACCCCTGCAGCTTGTGCAAATCTTAGTTCCCCAACCAGGGGTGGAACCCATGCCCCGCTGCCGTGAAAAGGCAGAGCCTTAACCACTAGACTGCCAGGGAATTCCCTAATTAGTGGCACTGACTTGTACCCATAAGAAGTGTTAACAGAGCAAAATTTCTCTTGTATGTATTTTACCACAATACACAAATTAATTTTAAAAAAAATAAGAAAAGGAAGCTGTGTATGGGGCAGGAAGGGATTGAGTGAGGCTCGTGGGGACATTTTCTCGGGACTGGTCTCCTGGAACCACCGGCTGCAGCCAGGCCATGTCTCCTGCCCCCAGCGTGTATCATCCTCCCTCCCACCACCCAGCCTGGCTCACACGGGTCAGCCCCGACTGCCCGCAGAGGTCCCCTGCCACTTATCCCTGAAGAACCAGGGCCCTCCTGGCAGCATTCTCCAGGGAGCCATACCCCCAACACATGCAAGAAAGGAAGAAAGATGTTCTGCTTTACCGAGTTAGTTTATCCATCACCCATAACACTTTATCTATAAATTCTATATATGGGTTAAAATAAAAAAATAAATAAGGAGAAGAAAAGTAGTGTGTTCACTTAGACCTTCACTCACCCACAGTCCTGGGGTGAGAATGACATCTACTCCAGAGCTTACAGGTAGATTTTCAACACTTCGAAATGGTTTTCTCTATTCACACCCAGGAATAACTGTTGGTGTCTTTTAAAATAACAAAATGTAAACTTACTTCAAGCATTTGGTTGGTACCTTTCTTTATACTAAATTGTAATTTTTATTTTATTTTATTTTATTGTTTTGTGGTACGCGGGCCTCTCACTGCTGTGGCCTCTCCCGTTGCGGAGCACAGGCTCTGGACGCGCAAGCTCAGCAGCCATGGCTCACGGACCAAGCTACTCCGCGGCATGTGGGATCTTCCCGGACCGGGGCACGAACCCGTGTCCCCTGCATCGGCAGGCGGACTCTCAACCGCTATGCCAACAGGGAAGCCCTAAATTGTAATTTTGATAAGGAATATTTTTAAATAGGAAAAGTCTTGAGAATGGAACAACACAATTTTAGTATTTCATATGGAACTATTCTGATGAACAATTAAAAAAAATATATCCGTTGAGAATAGATTTTAAAATATGTGCATCGTTATTGTCTTCTCTAAAGAGTTTTCACTAAAAAATTTACATTTTTATTCACTGTGGTAAAATCTGTGGGGACAGATCCCATCAAAACCAAAATCAAACAAAGCAAACCCAGAAAACTACAACAAAAAAGATGATTTTAAAAACACATATTTAGGGTTTCCCTGGTGGCGCAGTGGTTGAGAGTCCGCCTGCCGATGCAGGGGACACGGGTTCGTGCCCCGGTCCGGGAAGATCCCACGTGCCACGGAGCGGCTCGGCCTGTGAGCCATGGCCATTGAGCCTGAGCGTCCAGAGCCTGTGCTCCACAACGGGAGAGGCCACAAGAGTGAGAGGCCCGCGTACAGCACACACACACACACACACACAAAAATATTTAACATTTAGCCTTAAAAGACATTTGGCATTTTCAAGAAGCTATCTTAGGAACAACGTATTAAATACTTTAGGTCGCATAATGGTATTTAAATGGAAGTCACTCTCAGTAATATTAAAGTGTGCCATTTAGGAAAAATAAAGTTAAAGTAATAGAATCACAAATAATAGCTCTTTCTAGAATCAGATGAATATCTACAAACATTCCATTTCCTAATCAGTATGTGGGGAGCTTGACTAGCAAATGATTCCATTTAATCTATTTCAAGTTACCAAGAAGGAGGTTCACCTCCACTGCTTTCCTGGAGGCACAGATCAAAGTTCAAAAGTGTGGAAGAAATCACTAAATTGGAAATTTGACATACACAGCCTTCACAAAGAAGTGATTTAGACAAGGTAAGACTGAGAACCAAGAATTTTCCCTTGAACTCCTCAACACCAATTATTGACCACCACAATTTCTAACCTTTACAGCATTCTTTTAACATAGGTATTATATGCTGGTGTTATTATAATACATAAAGGAAAAATAAAACCTTCCAAGATATTAGGTGAAATGAACTTGCCCAAAGCCACACAAATTATAAAGGACACACACAGGTACACACGAGGAATCAGAACTGAGAATGCACTAACCCAAAGTGAGTCAGACAAATGTCGTAAATCAACTATGGCAGGAGAACTTCCTAATTCTGTATCCTGTTGCCAGAATTGAAGTTTCTGAACTTTAATTCCTTCTTTTGATTTCAGACACAAATACTGCATAGCTGTCAAGGTTTTTGTTAGTCCTATGCCCCCAGTGCCCAGGTGCAGAATGAATCTTCATAAAAGCTGCTGCCCCTCACTTCATTTAACCTGGGTCCTCTCCTTGGTCCCCACATCTCATTATGAGTAGAAGCCTGTCACTCCAACACATTCTCCCCAGAGGTAAAATGTGAACCTTCTCGGGGATTCTCATCCTAGTGATTTCCTTGTTACCAATACATACATATCTACCTGGTAGTTATTTATACCAATTCCCTTAAATAATTTTCTTATACCCATGTCACTGTGCCCCTCAGCAAGGTCCCTCATCACCTGTTCAGTTCCTGCTCCAGTTTCTTTTCATTACCTAACTCAAAAAAACCCACTTGAATTTCCTTCCATTTCCACAGATAATTAAAATTCATTTCCTCTTCACTTCACTCTCATATTTTTCAACTTTTTACCATTGCTCACCTCCATTAAATATAAAATGGATGAATTAATGCCACTCCTGAACCATCAATCATTTTCTTAATGTTTCTGTCACTCGAAATGAAATCCATGCTCTCCTCCATTAAAGCTGCCTTCAGATCATCCTGGTGGCTGTATGCTCCACCAGAGGAACAGTTGTTTAATCATTTTATGGGCTCAGTATAAATATACAAAAACGACCTGAAACTCATAAAAGCATATGAAGCCATAAAAGCGAACATGGTTATGTTTGAACACATAACAATCACACACATTCTTATAACAAAAACATTTTAAAAGTGTGTAAAAATTATTGTAGTGCTTGACAATCTGAAACTTATTTCCCTTATAATAAATGAGTTTGGGCTTCCCTGGTGGCACAGTGGTTGAGAGTCTGCCTGCCGATGCAGGGCACACGGGTTCGTGCCCCGGTCCGGGAGGATCCCACATGCCGCGGAGCGGCTGGGCCCTTGAGCCATGGCCGCTGAGCCTGCGCGTCCGGAGCCTGTGCTCCTTAATGGGAGAGGCCACGGCAGTGAGAGGCCCGCGTACCACAAAAAAAATAAATAAATAAAATAAATAAATGAGTTCTTTGACATCAGGAAGAGACAAAAGCATTCCCGCACCCCCAGACATAGCGTTCCCTGTGACCTTCCTCTCCATCTCTTCTCTCTCTGTGGGAATCCTCCACTGGTCTGTCCTCTTCCCATGAAGGGCACAGGACTGCCTGGTTCCCTCTGTACATTTAAATCCTGAGATTGGTGCTGGATTTCTGCTGTGTCAAACAGAGGCAGATGCTTTCCATCCATGGATACCTGGGTCAGAACATGGGTAGATGTCAGTAACCCTTTAGGTAGACTCCATCCGGGTGTTCTAGTCAGCATCAGAAGTAACGGCCGACTGTGTAATCCCCACTCCCTTCATGGCGTTCCTCACAGCCATGGCACACTCTGCACCTACACCTCAACAAGGGATCGATTTTGGCATTCGTTACCTTTCAGGAAGTTTCTTGGAACGCACATTAGGTACACCTTGTTGTGTTTCCCTATTACCCTGTATTTCTCTGTTCACGTTATTTATCACACAGTGTTTCTCCCTCCATTCTCTGTGTTTTCTCTGCTCCCTGTGAGGCTTCTCCAGGCCACCTGCTTCTTAGTGCTTGTTTGCCTTGTTCTCCTCCTCTCCTAAGTCCATAAAATTCCCAAATCTAGAGAAAGATCACCTTATGCATTTTAAAAACTCGTAAATAAATAACTTAAGGCTATCAACCAGGAAGTCACTGCTGATTATTTCAGGGTAAAATACAGCTGCTAGAAAGCACACTGCTGGTTCAAGCAACCCTAATAAACAGGCAACCCAAATAAAAATAACATTCCTCACAGTTGAACACACAGACCAGGAGACCCTGGAGGCTCAGACACCAATGACTGAGGCATTGGATCATGGGATATGGCTTTGTTTAAAAGTGCTGGTCCAGAAAAATACTGGTTCTGAGACATTACCATAGGTTCCAGTTAGCTTAGATTTTGCCTTTTTAAAATTAATAACCTTTATTTGGGGAGCAGTTTTATATGTACAGAAAATCTGAGTGGAAATTGTAGAGAGTTCCCATGTACCTTTTCTCCCCTACCCCCTCTAGGTTCCCCTATTTTTTTTTTTTTTTTTGCAGTACGAGTGTGTGAGTGAGCAGAGCCGTTGCGGGGTGTAAGAGGGGGTTCAAGTGATGAGTGGTTTCCTTTGAAATGATGCCTATGTGGAAATTCACCTCTGGCTTTAAGCAAAATTATCTCAAGTTATCAAAGTGCACATCCAAAGCTGATCACCCTCTATTTACACCCTCCCCTTTCCTCTCCTGGAATCTCCCTCATTTCCACTGCCTTTTGCTTTATGGGGTCAGTGTCTTTCTCTACACTTTATCACCTCTACTAACTGACCCCTCATCCTCGTGGAATGCTCCTTCGTCAAATGCAAGTTCCTTCACTTTCTGAGCCCATAGGTCCTCACTGCATGACCAGCCTAGGCGCTAACAGTTGATATTGGAGTTTGAAGTCAACTTCAGTCATCAGTGGAAACGTTGTTTGGGGACAGAGCTTCATCAAGGAGTCCATGTGTTTCCTTGTTCACTTTTAAATCAAATCATATCATTGGCTATCTCAGTGCCTATGTGTTAGACGTATTTAGGTTTGTATTTATTTATTTATTTTTGGCTGCACTGGGTGCCTGTGAGATCTTATTTCCCTAACCAGGGATCAAACCCGTGCCCCCTGCAGTGGAAGTATGCAGCCCTAACCCCTGGACCACCAGGGAATTCCCAGGTTTGTATTTTTATATATATATAAAACAACAACAAAACAAAACTAAGAAATATTGAAATACTACACGCTTTAACTGAAAAAGCTTAACTTCCTCAAATCAGGCATTTTTTGATAGAGATGAAAATACTAAGAAAGGAGGTTTCTTCTAGCCTCCCAGAGGCAGTTTCAACAAGTCTTAAACAAACATACTGGCTGCTGGACCTAGGTACCAGACAAGGTAGTGACATAAACAGCACTTCACATGGGAGAAATAAACTTACCAAACCTTTGTACGTTCTTGCTTCTTGTTTTCATAGTTTGGTAGAAACTCCTGGCTTTAAAGTCTACATTTCTGACCAGAGGTGATGGTTTAAATTTTAGGCATTGCAGCTGAAAAAGATCTTAAAGTTCTTGCTCAAGTCAAACAGCATTTGCTGCTGGAAATGACATCATAAAAGTAGGGAAAGAAAGGCTCAGGTGTTCAAATGGGCAGAACCGTGTTTACTAGAGCACAGAATTATTCTTTGGAATCACGCAGTAATCAGAACTGAGATTCAGGACAAGCACACTCAAACTTCAGAAATGGAGACTACTGAAATGGCAGTTTGAATTAGTTAAATATCTGAATTACATGAGTGGAAAGAAGTTCAATTTTAGAATTCTTAGATTTTTAAATAGAGGCTACCTCTAAGATCACACCCATTTGTAAATGCACATCTGAAGGAGTTTCTCCTAGTAGAGGTAATTAGAAAACCTGACTCAATTAATAGATATGAATCATATAAATAATAAACTGCCTTTCACAAGAAATATACAGTAACTTATCTATTATAAATTTCTGATTTTTGGATAGCTTTGACCACCGTGTTTGAAAAGATATTACAGCACACAAAATAGAGTATGACATATAAAGTTGCCAAGAAAAATTATATTGACAAATGGGATCCGTCACATTTAAATTAAACTAAAAGCAGAAGGCAATAAAAATTAAAAAGCCGTAGTTAGAGATATGAAACAGTTTATTTTGTCATCACTTACAATGCATATATCTATTTGAAATAATAAAAACTAGAGCATCTCTGCCTGTTTCTGTCTCTCCCTGTCTATAGACAAACACGCACACACACACATATAAATGCATATGTGTGTATATATATATATATATATATATATATATACACATGCATACTGTATACATGTGTGTACATTTATCTTATATTTATATACTTTGTCTATGCAAACATACATATATTTTTACAAAATTTTGGTTATAGTGCTAGAGATTGGAATATGACAAAATCACTAATCAACAAGATTTCTAGTTAGAGGTAGAATATAGTAAATATATGTATATGATATGATATTGTATTATATTATTAAGTCTATGTGTATGTTTGTATCTTTTGATATTTTCTTAACCTCTCAAATTTTTCCTCCAGCCTGATATACTGTAGTGCCATCTGCTTAGGAGTGAATGATGTCTGACCACTGAAATTGAGATTTTCACAAACAGAAGAAGCTTCTGTAGAGCTTCAATCCATTATGATTGGCACCATCACATCCGCCCTTATTGCACAGAATGGCCACTGCAGCATTCATCATCTGTTGAATCAGGCATTCACTATTTACTACTACAGAGTAAATCTTGTTAAGATTATCATTACAGTGTGATTTTTTTTTAAATACCACATGTAAATCCTTTTAGGAGGATTTGGTTCAGGATAAGATGGAGAGTTCACATTCCGCCCTGTCCCTTTCATTGAATATTGCTATTGAAACGGGACAGAAAGATGGAAAAGCTATTTGAGGGCTCTGAAGAGCACACAGGAACAGATTGAAGGTCTCAGAAAAGAAATAGAATAAAAGAACCAAGTGGAAATATTTAGAACTAAAATCAACACAAACAAACATTGGCATTTGCTGTGGCTGTCGTGATGACTTAAAACAAATCAGGTGGCTTAACTCAACAGAAATTTATTATCACACAGTTCTGGAAGCCAGAAGTCTGAAATCAAGGTGTCAGCAGGGCCATATGCTTTAACAAAGAACCTCTAGGGGAGATTCTGTTCCTTGCTTCTTCCAAGGTCTGGTGGCTGTAGCCATTACATAAAGCATGAAAAATCTAGGGCTTACAGCTTAGAAAGAAAGAAGGAAAACTGTTAACTCTTCACAGATCACATGATTATGTAGAAAATCCACAGGACTATACAGAAATACCTCCTAGAACTAACAAATGAGCTGATCAAGGTTGCGTGTTGCAAGATCAACACAAAAAATTAATTTTCTATTTTTATGTATCAGCAAAAAAAGTGAAAAATAAATTAAAATAATATGACTACAATTTACAATAGTTTCAAAAAATGAAATAGGTATAAATCGATCAAAATATAGACATGATCTGCATGTTGAAAACAGAAAGTGTTAATAAAAGCAACAGAAAGCATCTGAATAAATTGAAAAACATTAATTTTATGGACTGGAACACTCAATATAATACAGGTGTCAAATAACCCCAAATTATCCTACAGATTTAATCACAGTTCTAAACAAAATCCCAGGATGAATTTTTATAGTCACAGATAAACTGACTTTAAAATTTATATGAAAGCCAAAGGAACAAGTACACCCCAAACAAATCTGATAAAGAAGGATGCTAGCAGACTCACTTCCCCGGGCTTTAAGATTTACTCCATAGCTGCAGTAAAGAGGACAGTAAGGATGGTGAGCAGTGGACATGCTGATCAAGGCAGCAGAATGGAATGCTGATGAACAGACTCATACAAATAAGGCCCAATTGATTTTTGACAAAAGTGCAAAGAAAATTCAACGAAGAAAAGTGTTCTCTTTAACAAATTGTGTTGGAACACTTGGACAATAACCCACACATAAAAAAAATAGATTTTACCCAAACCTCACAAATTATACAAAAACTAACTCAAAATGGACCATGTATTTAAGCGTAAAATAGAAACTATCAAACTTTTAGAAGGAAGCGAGAATATCTCCCTGCCTGAGGTAAACAGTATGAGACAGGACCTCAAAAGCAGAACTCATTGAAAACAATAACAAAAAATAGATTTTTTCAAAGCTAAAACTGCTTGTTCTGTGAGATGTTTCTTGAGAGAATAAAAAAACAATCTATAGATGAAAACATTTTGAAATTACATATTTGACACACTTCTTATGTCCAGAATAAATACGTTTTAAAAACTCAAAATTCAACAGTAAGTGAAGAATAACATATTTTTTTAAATGAGCTAAAGTGTTTATGAATAGACTCTTGGCCAATGAGGATGTGTAAATGATAAATAACCACATGAAAAATGTTCAGCATCACCAGCAATATAAGTACAAGACCACAATATCACAAATCACTATACAGCCAGTAGAACAGCATATATATAAAACATATACCAAAAATGCCACTGAAGGGGATGTGGAGCATCTCACACAATACTGTTGGGAGTGAGAAACAGTACAAACATTCTGAAAAACAGTTTGTAGTGTTAAACACGTACTTATGTAACACAGTCATCTCACTCCAAGGTATTTATCCTGGATAAATAAAGTCATACATTCACACAAAACTCTGTTCCTGAATGTTTATACAACTCTATTCATAATTATGCCAAACTTGAAACAACCCCAGTGTCTTTCAACAGGTGAAGAAGTGAGCAGATATAGTAAGTCCATGCAATGGGATACTATACAGCAATGAAAAGGAATTAAACTGCTGATATGCTAAGCAACTGAAATGGATCTCAAAGGCATTATTCTAAGTGACAGAAGCTCATAGGCAAAGGCTAATGCATACTTATATAGTTCCCTGGAGGACAGATGCATGGGCACCAGGGGTTAGGGATAGAGTTTGACTGCAGAGAGATCCATGGGGCACAGAGGCAGTTTTTGCAGTGATGGAGGTGGTTTGTATCTTGCTTGTAGTGTTCATTATGTGAGTCTGTACATGTATAATTTATACAACTGTACACATAGAAAGTCAATTTTACTGCATTAATTGAAACAATTCAATTTTAAAACTTCTCTTAACAATCATTTTACTACTCTCACCTTAAGACTTCTGCACAACAATGTCTGTTGCATTTAGAATGGTGTTTGTAAGTAAATGACTAATGGACATCTTTATGTTTGTGGAAAAATACAGTAAGAATTTCATATTAAATGATACAGGAGACTATAATAGCTACAGTCCTTGAACAGAGGTCACTCATTCTGAATGAGCTGGGTCTGAAATAATGAGATATTGCTCAGTTCAATGCAACACCTCGTGCAGGCTGGAATTTTATTTTTTTCTAATCCTCTAATATCAACATTGAATTCTAACTCAGGCACCAGGCTTCTCATCTTTAGATCGGATAACTCTGCCAATTGGCTAGGCGCCCCCCCTCCACCATCTGCTAGGACTGTAACTCCCAGAGTCATACGAGAACCCCAGAGAAGGTGAAAATCCTGCCCACAGAGCATCCTCAGATGGGGAGGGGAAAGGGTAAGCTGGGATGAAGTGAGAGAGTGGCATGGACGTATGTACACTACCAAATGTAAAATAGCTATGCAGGAAGCAGCCACATAGCACAGGAGATCAGCTTGGTGCTCTGTGACCCCCTAGAGGAGTGGGATAGGGAGGGTGGGAGGGAGGGAGACGCAAGAGGGAAGAGATATGGGAACATATGTATTTGTATAGCTGATTCACTTTGTTATAAAGCAGAAACTAACACACCATTGTAAAGCAATTATACTCCAATAAAAATGTTATAAATAAATAAATAAATAAAATAAAAATAAAATGTTGAGAGTAAAAAAATCAGCTAAAAAGAAAAAAGAAAAAAGAGAATCATAGGAGAAGCTTCACTCTCTGTCCTTGGACCACCCCGGCTCCTCTTCTCCTGTCATCAGGCACAGCCCTCACATTGCCCTCCTGCCACCTCACTTTCCCCGCACCCCACCCTTCTGCTGCTTCCTCCCCAGCCTCCTTCCCAGGCTTGCAGTGCATTAATTCCTCAGTGGTGGTGTCAGGTTCTGAGGATGGACATGGGGAGGGCCTGTTGAGGAAGCAAAGAGCAGAAGTCAAGTGCATGGAATTCTGAGAGTGAAGAGCTGGATAGCAAGGGGCCCATATATGGCATGCAATTTATTTTAAAAGGCAAATAGGGACAAATTAGGAGTTTGGGATTAACATATACACGTTACTATGTATAAAATAGATAACCAACAAGGACCTACTGTATAGCACAGGGAACTCTACTCAATATTTTGTAATAATCTATAAGGGAAAAGAATCTGAAAAAGAATATATATCTATATATCTATATATCTGAATCACTTTGCTGTCTACCTGAAACTAAGACCACATTGTAAATCAACTATACTTCAATAAAAAAAGACAAATAGAACTTTCTCACTCCTGTTAATACTCTGCTAGCAAAGTATTAATTCTTATTAAACAATCAAACAAAGCAAAGCAAATCCTCTTTTTCTGAAATGAATTGTATCAAAAAAGTCTATTTTCTATTTTTTTTTTTTTTTTTTTGCCTGTGCAAGTGACTTGCTTCATTAAAAGATCAGGGAAAGGTGCGATGGATGATAAAATGTATCCCCTCACCTTTCCTTGAAGCTAACAGAGCCTAAAGTTGAGGTGAATAAATGTGATCAAGGGATAATGAAAAGGACAGGATAAATAAGGGCAGTATTTGATGGCAGTTATGTCTGTGCTGACTCAAAAATTGCAGTATTTGTGGTATTGTCAACTACATCTGTGACCTACTTGTCATCCATAACAATAATCCTTTAATAATAATAACATTTAGAAGGACACCATTAAAATTAAACCCTATAGTGACATGTGGCATCAGAGTTTTTCTTCATCGTGGAAAACATCAGCTGGGCATTGACTGACATCCATCACGTGCTATTTGGCATAAATGATAGAGTTCCAAGTTTAGGTAAAAATTAATTTAAAGCTACCCTCAGTTATCTCCAAGCACCCGGACTGCCTTACTTTTTCCCTTTCTGTAATCTACCTCTTTTATGCCTCCTGCCACATATTTTTATTTTGCCCACCCAGTTTGGCTCTTTGTCCACATCTGCCTTCTCTCTCTTCTGCTAATTCTGTGGTTCTCCATCGGGGTACCCCACCTCCTTGGGGGATTTTAAAACTAGAGCAGGTGTCTTAGCTTGTCTCCGTGATTGCCATGGAGGAGGGCTACTGGCATCGTATGTCCACAACGTGGAGACTTTCCACAGAGTGAGGTATTGCTTGCAGCCCATGTAGAAGTTGTTGTCTAGCCAGAGAATAATACAGGTGACAGTGTCTTTATAATTATCCTCATAGAGAAGCAAGCTCTGTTTCCACATAAGCACAAAGCATCTTGTACAAATTTCATCAACTGACTATTCCATAAATACAAATACCATGAAATGTGAGGAAGTTTATACTTTCTTTTATTGCAAAATTGTAAGAAGTATTGGTTATCATTTCAGAATAAAATCACACCACTGGCAGAAACACCTTAAAAAACATTGAGTTGTGGTCCATACGTGTGTGTACTGACCTGTGGTGGCAGCCACCCCACTGGCCTAGCTGTGGGTGAGTGGAGACCATGCTGCCCTGTGTTAAATGAATCCTGTCTCCTCCTCTTCAGCCCTGTTATCCAACCTGGTACCCCAGCCTCCCATAAGTAGGGGGGTGGTGGTGTGGGCATTTCTCACCAATGTGTGCCCCTCTGGGCCGAGGAGTTATAAACCACATTTGCCTTCTCAGTGTCTGCACCCTGTTCTCTCCTGGCCAGAGGCAGAGGCCGCAGTGGAGAACACTGGGTCCGGGGGATGCGAAGCCATGAGGTGCAGGAGGCCTGCGGGTATAATGGGTGGAACCGACCCGAGAGACACCTGCATCCTGTTACTCTCCTGTGAGTTTTAGAATGATTATTTCAGCAACTGGTGTTACTAACCCTGACTATTGTAAGGTGTACATATCAGAGTAGTTCAGTATGTCTTCTAGGGTAGCAAGGCTTTGGAATTTGCATGTGAAATAATGCATTTTATTAAAATTTACTTTGACATTATTTTGCCTTCATATTACAATTAAGTAATTTACATATTTTTGGAAATTTGCTTCTGCATAGTTTGTGTTATCTGTAAGTTCATTTCAAGAAAATAAATGGGGTGCTATACAGTATGTTATGAAAGCAGTGTGGGGAAACCAGGATCCCAAACAGACCCTTGGTTCCTCCTGCAGTGACTTCATGCTTCTGTGGTGGTTATCTAATTTAGATGGGCCACTGATCTGGTTAGCGAAGAAGTTCCCGTAAGACATATCCTCATTGTGAAATGCAAATATCAAAAACTCCATTTACCCTCTCGAGGAAGTAGAACATAAGTGTCTACCACTTAAGTGTGGGCTGTGCCTTGTGACTGTCTCCCAAAGAGGATAATAAGGAAAAAGGCAAAGGAAAGAGTAACTTTGCAATGGATAAACCTGACAGACACTCCCTCAGCCACAGGATGAAGGTCAGTGTCAGCTGTGGTAAGTCATGCTGATAGTTTCTACCCTTGAGATGTGACAAGAATGGTATCCGACCTGTGTGGTGTCCTTCCTAAAAACCCTAACCCCAGGGGATTCATGAGTAAAAGAGTAAGACAAACCCCAGTGGGAGGACATTCTACAAAATGCTTGGTGCTTATTCCTTAAAAGTCAAGGCCATTGAGCCTTGATTCTAGAGGAGCCTCAGGAGACATGGGGACTAAATGTAATGTGGCATCCTGATGGAATTCTGGAACAGAAAAAGAACATTTGGTAAAAACTAAGGAAATCTGAATAAAGCGTGGACTTTATCTGATAATAAAGGATCAATTTTGGTTCATTACTTGTGACACATGAACCACACTAGTGTAAGTTTTTAACAAGAGGAGAAGCTGAATGTAGGGTCATACAAGGACCCTCTGCACTATCTTTGCAACTTTTATGTAAACCTAAAATCATTTGAAAATAAAAAAGTTTATTAAAAAATGTTTACCAAAATGTTTCTCCATTTTGGGTCCCTCTATTCTGTTCCTCTCTATCTGTTAATAGTTAAATCTCTACCCATTAAACAGAAAACTTTAGGGTAAACTGCAAAACTTATTTCACCCTTGTCACTCTATCCCACTGCCTGAAATTCCTATCAATTCTACAACCACAATTGTTGTTTTACATGCATTTCATCCTCTATGTTAATGGTCATTTCCATAACTGAGAAAGTAATTTCTTTTTGTTCTGGTTGTAGCAACGTTCTCTTGCCCCTTGCTTTAATCATTAATCACAGCAGATTAATTTCACTAAATATTGACATATATATATATATATATATATATATATATATATATATATTTTTTTTTT